>NW_020837973.1:18963294-19208381 GCF_003676395.1 Aethalodelphis obliquidens | reverse complement strand
CACACACACACACACACACACACACACACACACACACACACACACACGCTCAATGGATGGAGAGACATCCCGTACTCACATATCAGAAGACTCAATAATATGACGACTTCCAAGTCTTCTCGTATTAAACTATAGATTCAACACAACTCCATTTATAGTCTTAGCTCGTTGATTTACAGACATTAACAAGATAGGTTGAAAGTCTATATGGAGATGCAAAATAACTAGAATAGCCAAAACAAAACTGAAAACGAACAATGTTAGAGGATTCACCGGATTTCGCACTTACTCTAGTGCTACAGTAATCAAGACAGTGTGGTATTGGCAACAAATGAATAAATAGATAAGTGAAACAGAATTAAAAACTCCAGAAATGAACTCATGCATACATGTTCAATTTATTTTCAACTAATGTGTCAAGGTATTTTAATAGAGAAATAAAAGTAATTTCAAAGATGGTACTGCAACAATTGGATATCTATATATAAAGAAACAAACTTTAACCACTTCTATATATCATTTATAAATATTATTTGAAAATAGTAATGTCTTTTGGAAAACTTGAAAATTACTTTTAGCCACACACTTGCTGGGGTACTTCAATATGAAGGAAAATGACTTCAGATCATCTATTTATAATTTTTTTAAAAAATCAGAGGGATGTGTAGAATCTAAGGCATTTACTAAAAGGCTACTTTTGGAAAGTATAAATTATCAAGCTAACAGAACCACAAAATAATGAAATGTAATGTAAAACAAGGCAAAAAGTGAGAATATAAAAACATCTCAGAAAAGAAAATAATTAGAAAACACATGATAAGTTACTTTCAAAGAAAATTGTAAAATTAATTTCCTTAAATAGAATAGGCTAACTGTTCCAAACAAAAGGAAAAAAAAGTTTGTCAGATTGAATTTAAAGCATGAACCTATTAATATGTTCATTATAGGTGAAATTTATAAAATATTAGAGTACAGTAAGTTTGAAAGTAAAGTATGGAAAGAGATATACCAGGCTAACATTAATTAAACGCAACTGGTGTAGCCAGCTGAAAAGATATTGACGGTTCTGTTAGATCATGTTATATTATAATAACAAGCAACTCTAAACCTCAAGAGTTTGCTAAAAGTGTATTCCTTTATTTCTACGGGAACCTCAAAGATCCATGGCAAAAGAGAGTGCTGGCGTGTCTTAAGTTTCAATTTAAAGGCTCAACTCAGATTGCAACTCACCAGCTAGAATTATCCCAACCATGTGGTAACTGCGAAGTGGGGTGTCCCAAAGAGCTGAGTCACTAATAACTAATACATGGACACAAAGAACCCATGCTGTATCATTCCCTTTTTAAAAAGTTCAAAAACAGACAAAATATATAGTTAGAAAATCAGTATGGTGGGTACTTTGGTGTAAAAGAAATGGTGACATGGGAGTCTACATTGTGGTGTTTGCATTGTACTTTAATGTTTTGTTCCTTTTATGTGTGTTATATTTCAATAGAACTATTATAAAAGTAAAATAAAGGGAGATAAAGAAAAACACCAATGGATCCGACTCACTGGGAAGATAGAATGAAAAAGGAGTTTTAGCAAAAATAAAGATTTGGTTCTAAAGAGGACATATTTTTATTCTCTGCCATTTAATACAATTTTCTTTGGAAAGTAAATATCTATTTTTAGTAGTAATCTTTTTAGTTCCATATAACAGAAATGCAACTGCAGCTAGCTGAGTCACATTTTTTGTGACTTGTGAATTTTTTGGCTTACTGACTGAAATCTAGAGATTGTTCTGCATTTAGGTTCTGCTAGGTATCATGTACTCCAACTCTGCTGTTAGCAATTTGTTGTTCATTTCTATCTTGCAGCCTTCATTTTACCTGTGTTTCCTTTATATCCATTGTCTCTCCCCATATGGTAGGAAAGATGAATTTTTGGAAGATTCAGAGGTACATGATTTTTATAGTACCTAGGTTCAAAGGAGAAAGTTAATCTACCCCAGAGCCTACAAGTATCTACAAGTATTCCCTAAAAAAGTACCCATGTGACCAATATACCTGAACCACATGTCTTAGAGAAAAATGTGCTCCCTAATTGAAACGAGAGCGGTAGATAGATATATCCCATTACAATTCCCATATAGCTACCATTTTAATCTGATTCTTACTTGATAAACCAAGCTTCTTGAAAGATTTCATGTTTGCTGCTATAAATATGCCTTTAGCTCCCATTCTCTCCTCACTCCAGGTAATCTGACTTGTGGCCTCATCATGTCCTCATAGCCACCTCATTGCCAAAGCAATCAATGGCTCCTGGAATATGAATTCAGAGGCATTTTATTATTTATTATATTTGACTCTTTTACCTTTCCTAAAGAAAAAAATTATCTTTTGAGTTCCTTAATGATATTTGTTCCTATTTATCCTCATGATTTTGTAGGCCCCTCCCAGCTCTACAGCTCTTGCCTTTGGTTAAAAGCAAATGTTAACAATCTTCAGGATTCTGTCCCACTTGCTGTCTCTGAAACCTAATCAAGCTTACCCTTCTGTCTGCAATTATTTATCACTTGGTTTAATAAGTATAATTCCAATTTGTTCTTAAAATCCAGGTCAGGTGTGTTCTTTGCAGTCAGGTTAGAAAAGAGTCTCTGGAGCATTTTGGCATGACCCTAACATAACATGCATATCACCTTAATCACTTTTCTGTCTCTCTCCTAGTTGCACAAAAATTATGTTAGCCTAGGGTCTTCAAATGTCTGTGCCAAGACCCTGGGGAAGAGTAGGTACTCAGTAGCTGTAGCAAGATGGGATGGTGGGAAATTAAGAGTGTGCTTCTGCTTGACAGATCCAATTTCATCTGTGAAATAGGAAGATCAGTGATCTGTTGATAGAAAAGTCTACAGGGCTGGGATAGAGTGTTTGACAAGAGTTAAGACTTCTGAAGTGTCGGTAAGGAAAAAAATCTTTTCCTAAGAGATGCAGTTGACTTCTTTAGAGCTTCTAATTCCTGGGTCCTAATAAATCTCACACTGTTATGGCCTCCTCCACTGATGCTCACTACTCCAAATGGAGAGGACAAGGTAGAGAGCTGGACTGATCAGAGATGAAGTGCTGAGTAGATGGTGGGATAAGATAAAGAACAATGTGGTGAGGATGTTCCCAAGAGAGTCATTCTGACATTGCACAATTTAGAGTTGGCTTTGCTTAGAGAGAAAAACTGAAGCTGTGAAAGACTGAAGGGAAAGGAGAGCAAAGACTGGAGATGGTAAAGAAGTCAAAGATCTTGTGCGATAGTGTAAGGAAAAAAAGAGATTGGGTTTTTCCCTTTCATTGACCATTACATTTTTCGAAAAAAAAAAACAAAACTTGCTTCACCATTTACCATTTCCAACCTATATTTATAAACTGAATTTTCCACATGCCACTATACTGAGGGTGTTTGCTAAAGGTCACCTATAACTGCAAGTTGACAAATCCAAATGTCTTTCAAAACTCTCCATCACTCTTGCTACAGCAAATGTCAGTATTACTTATTCCTTTGAAAAATGTCTCTATCTATTCTTCATGCTTGGTTTCCCTACCAGAATTGTTCCACTCCAGTTTCAAAGAAGCATCACATGTCCACTACCAGCCAATCAGCATAATTCTATCTTCTAAGTTATAGAAGTTATTCCAGGGAAGAGAATTTATATCAAGGTCATGGAAGCATATGAATCCTAGGCATTGCTCAGGAGTTATTTAAAAGAACTCTTCTCTTAAATGTGTCTGGGATAGAGCTACTGGTAGAGAGTTATAAATTATAACCTGAAAACAAGCCAAGCTTATTAAAAATACAGCAGAAAGTTGTGTTAGAAGCATCATAATGATGTTCTCTGAACCCTAGTACCAAAGGCTGCTTCATGGACCATATAGTTATGTGAACCAACAAATCTCATTTGTAATTTAAGTAAGTTTATGTGGGCCTTTTTGTTAATTTTATCAGAGAGTAGCAAAGATATATCCAATCTTAAACAATTTTACATTCCACCTTTCTCAAGTTTTCTCTTTTATACTTTTCCTATATAACTACCAAGAAAACTTTACATTGTTATATATTTTCCTAACACTGCTCACCCCAATTCATCCACAATTTTAATTGTAACATTAATTTGCACAAATCTTCCAGTTTTGTACAGAAGGAATAATGCATTTTAGTTCAGAAACCGAGTTCATATATCTTATTTTTAATTAATTAACTAATTAATTAATCCATCCAAAATTTTCATCTTACACTTTACAACAACGCTGCAGGATTGCAAAATAGAATATGCTTCCTTCTATCCTATTATAGTACGCTCTCTGTCTTTGTGTTAGTGGTATTTCCTAGAACCTAAATGTTCTTTCTAGTTCATGCCATCCCCTCATTCATTTATTCAGTAAACATTTAATTCCACCATATTTTCCTCCCATAAAAATTTTACTCAATCCTTAAATCATCTTCAAATATTATTTTCTTCATAGTAATTTTTCTAAGAAGTTAAAATATGAGTAATTTTGATGTTAATTCAAAACTCATTTGACTTTTTCTGAAAATTTTATCATAATGTTGGCAATTTTTCTCTCTTATCTTCCTGGAATATCAATACTTCTTGAGTACACTGTTGTTTCTTCTTATTCTCTTATTTGTTTTCTTTATAATTTATAAAACATCACATTGCATATTAAGCACATTTATTAAACACACATTGCAAGAAAAGTCCTTAATAGTTAAAGTGAATTTCTTTAAATGTATTTCGATGAATTTACTCAATGGTTTTAATTAAGATTATTTTATTAGAACACTTTTTCTTTTCTTGCAAATGTATTATGTTGTAGTAAATTAATATCAACTATTGGCCCATAGGCATATCTACATTTTTAAAGAGCTTTATGGAATGTTATTTATATCATCAACTCTATAGGTAAAACAAACATCCCTTTATGAAATGAGGAACAAATTATTAGAAAAAAGATGCAATTTAAATTGAAGAATTAAGATCATTTATGTTTTTATTAGTATATTTACAAAATTACTTTGATTTTCATAAATTTGGAGAGTATTCATAAATACGTTTACTTGTTAAATTGCCAACTCCATATCAGCTTTATATTAGCATTTTTAAAATTCTAACTTTGTATTTTATTATAAGGCTTTTAACAAGGGTGGTCTGATAAAAGTTCATGCCAATTCAAGCAGAAGTTTCATTTGTTCTTGATGATGATAATTAAATTTTTTGAGGAACAGAGAAACCATGTTTTGCTATTGCTTAAGTCTCTATAAAGCTATTAAAACTGTAAAATTTTGTTTAAATCATGTTAGAAAATATTGATTTTTTCAAAATGTCCTGTGCAATTTGTGCCTCATTATATTTATCTATTTATTAAGTATTTAAAAATGAATAAGAAAAAAGGAATCATTGAATGAAAGAAATCATAGTGTAAGTGCCTGAGACAGCCAAGCACATAGGTAACTCCTAAATACAGTATTTTTTTGCCTTGGAAATTCTGGAAGTTTTGTTTGGGCCCTCAAATATATAATTAGCATAGGGCTTGTTTGCTAAGATAAAAATACATTATAATTTAGAGGATTATTATATAGTATTTTCAGGAGGATTCAAAAATTACCTGGACCTACTATTTATTTTACTTTTCTGAACATAGTTAAATTTTTTGAAGCTAGGCTACTTTCTTCATTCTTTTTTTTTTTTTTTTTTTTTTTTTGCGGTATGTAGGCCCCTCGCTGTTGTGGCCTCTCCCGTTGCGGAGCTCAGACTCCGGACGTGCACAGCCGCTCCGGAGCATGTGGGATCTTCCCGGACCGGGGCACAAACCCGTGTCCCCTGCATCGGCAGGCGGACTCTCAACCACTGAGCCACCAGGGAAGCCCTTTCCTCATTCTTATATCTGATGATTATGACATTCAATTTCTCCTTTTAGGAAGTCTTATAATTCATTCCCCAAAGTAATATCAGCCTAGAGTTTTAAATGTTTTCATCTCAAATCACTTGTCTTAACTAGCTTGATACAACTGAAATAAAACTACTTGTCCTCAGTCTTATCCTAACCCAAACCCAAAATCAAACACACAAGTAAAATCAGTGAAATTGCACGCTAGCAACATCTTCTTATATTTAATCAGATGTTCAAGGGCATGCTATTACTATTTTTCATATTATCAAAGAAATGAATGCGTGATTTTCTATAAAATTCTTATGGAGTACATTCAGAACTTTAAAATGTTTTTCTATGGAGTTTCTAAACTTGGTTTGAAAAAAGTCATAACATCATCCCATAGTAATTTCTCAAATAAGTTATTATTTTAACTCTAAGATGTTATGAACCAATTTAAAGAGAGGAATTTTTTTCTTTATGTAATAAGCCTCCTTTGTCCTTTTAAAATATTTAAGTGAATTTTTGGAAAGTTTTTGATTTCAAACTCTTTTTAGAAAGAAAGTTTGTGTTTCATACACTTACATAGTTGTTGGTTGGAAATAGTAAAACAATGTATCGGTTAGGTTGTCTTAGATTCCTACTAACAGAAAACTATCAAGCAGATGATTTAGTTAGAAAAATATTATTATCTCACTTAAGAAAAATTCTGTTTCTTATCATCTTTTGGCTCTTTTCTACCATGTGTTGACTTATTCTCAGGACTGTTCACCTCAAAATTTAAAGATGGCTTCTTTCTAACCAGCACAAGTAAACAAAGTAGCATTCAGAAAAAGAAACTGCCCTTTCTGGAATATCTTTTTAAAATTTAAATGTATCAGTAGTATTCTAGAATTCAGAAAACTCAGTATTTAACAAAACATACAAACTAACTAGGTAAACTTCTGAACATACACTATACATGTTTTCAATGTAATGCTTTTTTGCAGAGCATGTATTTAAGTACTCTCCTCACATTTAGGAAAAAATAATTAAATAAAAGTTTAAGTAATTTAAGAGATATCAAATAGTGAACAAAGAGGGGAAAAGTAATCATCCTTGAATATGGGAGTTCTGAGAATTCTTTCAGTTCTTCAAATCTTTAGGCAAATGGTGAATCAGCCCTTATGGGTCTAGGGTCATTGACTATAAGGGAATAAGTGTGGGAATCAGACCATTAAGTCTATTTCTCTATCAGTAGAGAAAAACTATTTCTAATAGGCCCTTTAGTGTAATGTCTACTCTGCCATTATTTGCTCCGTGGGAAGAAGTTTCTTTTCTTTCTATGAGGAATCCAGACTCTCATCCAGTATAGTTCACACCAAGGAAATGTTGGCCTTAATTGCACTGTCCTAAATTTCTTCCCATTATTCCTAATTGCACTTCCTTGATGAACACTGAGAAACAGTTTGCTGTCTTCAGAGTTTTTCTTGTATAGTTTTTCTCCCTTTTATTTGAGCAAGAAATAAATTGCATAATAATTTACATTTATTCTGTTTAAACTAATAATATTATATTTGAATTCACTTTATTTAGATTTCAACTTTCAACTTTCAAACATAAATATTCTAATTTTATCAGATACATATAAAAACAAGCTCCTTTGTAAATGTATGTCACTTCTTTCACTTACATTTAAACATTACTTCTATTTTATAATTAATCCTATTTCTCTTCCATCAACCTAAAAATAATTAAATGTATGCAATTTAGGTCAAGAAATGCAAAATGAGGGCTTCCCTGGTGGCACAGTGGTTGAGAGTCCGCCTGCCGATGCAGGGGACACGGGTTCGTGCCCCGGTCCGGGAAGATCCCACATGACGCTGGGCCCGTGAGCCACGGCCACTGAGCCTGCACGTCCAGAGCCTGTGCTCCTCAACGGAAGAGGCCACAGCAGTGAGAGGCCCGCGTACCGTAAAAATAAAAATAAAAAAATAATAAATAAAAAAAGAAATGCAAAATGAATGATCTATCAGCTTAAGAAATGAATGTAGTTGTTATTTTCCCATTTCTTATACATTAGAATTTTTTCTTTCCATCATTTGTCAATATAATAGCTTCTAGTCTAATATAATTTAGAAACTGCATTATAAATCTAAATTTTTTTTACTTGCAGATTATTACAAAATGTGAAAAAAAATCTAGAATATTATTCTGATCCTGCCACTCAAGCTATAAAAGTCATGTTATTCCTCATATGTATACATACTAATATAACCATATCCAAGTTAAGTTTGAGAATTTATTCTCAGTTTTACTTGGATTAATACCAGGGTCCAATTAATAAGTTAGTTTTGTCAAAGTGCACACATATATTTTTATTGGATTATTTTCATGGATACATTTTAATTCTGCATTTTAAATGTGTGGTATTGGGGGCAGGGTGTGCATAATGTAGTCCAGCAATTCTATGAATTTCTGGATGCAATTCCTTGAAATTGAATCCCAGCTACTCTTCCATTTATTTCTGTCTCATATATATGGAAATTCCCCCACCCTCCATGCCTGCAACGGTCTATATGTACTGAGTTTTAGAATTTTATGAAAAAATTCAACTATCGGGCTTCCCTGGTGGCGCAGTGGTTGAGAGTCAGCCTGCTGATGCAGGGGACACGGGTTCGTGCCCCGGTCCGGGAAGATCCCGCATGCCGCAGAGCAGCTGGGCCTGTGAGCCATGGCCGCTGAGCCTGCGCGTCCGGAGTCTGTGCTCCACAACGGGAGAGGCCACAACAAAAAAAGGCCAGCGCACCGCAAAAAAAAAAAAAAAAAAAAAAAAAAAAAAAAAAAATTCAACTATTGTTTGTGTTTGAATAGGTTATGTTATTTACAAATTTCATCTGAAGATAGTAAAATTGTCATTAGACTTTTTTTTTTTTTACGCCAATAAAGAACATGGGATCTATAGTGTTGGTGAGTGTACTAAAAACCATGAGAACTGACTGCCAAATGTAGCGTTCCAAATTTGAACAGAGTTCTGAGCTTTATATGCATAACCATCTACTATCAATCAGAACAGTGCCTATACTTCTTTAGTACATCTACCCTAATGAAGTTCGAAATGTAAGATGGAAAAGGCAATCAATTCTTTTTTAACCACAAAACTCTCACAACTTAAAGTTTTAAGAACTCTCACAACTTAAAGTTTTAATTCACTCAGATTTTAGCTATAGAATAAATGTCATAGTGTGCCAAAAACTTCACATTACAATCTGCTCTCAATTTCTCTTTCCAGATGTCTGACTTACTTCCTACATCCACCCCGTATTCTGATGATACTGGATTAGTTGACAGTCTTCAGATAGTAAGCAGTTTCAAACTCCACAATTCTGCCCTGTTTCTTTCCCTTGAAATGTCTTTTGCCAGTTTCTTCAACTGGAGAAAAACAGATTTTGAGACAGTTTTAAATGTGTCGGGCTTACATATGAAAATGCAAGTTCCTCTGTGATTTGGAATACATAAACACATGGAAAATATCCCCAAAGTGTGGATATTTGGAATTGCTCACAAAAAATATGTACATTAGACGACCCTAAAAACTGCTCTCTTATCCAAGCTTTCCAAACTCTCAGGGGTTATTATTTACTAAAAATAATTTTTAAAGTGAGGAATTTATTTAATGAGATGAAAATTACTTTTGGATCTATTGTAGATACAAAGTAATAAATTGCTGAAAACTTTGTGAAGTCAAAGTGTATGTGGCACTATTTTAAGGAGATAACAAGAGAGTTACTTGGAGTAGCAGCTGCACACTTCATTCCCATCTCCTATAACAATCTCTGTGGCTTTATATTGGCCGTTTTGTCCCATGACAATATGCCTTTCCTTACATGCCTAATTTCTCTCTTCAACTCTCATTCCAGAAATAAAACTATAGTTCATCTTAATGTCACCTCTTCTGGGGGAACTTTCCTGCGTCATTTTCCTTAGTTGACTTAAACGTTGCTCTTTTCTGCACCTTGCTGCTCTACTTCTGTACCTGCTTTTATAGCTCTTATCTGGTTTTGTGGTTAAAAAAGAATTGATTGCCTTTTCCATCTTACATTTTGAACTTCATAAGGGGAGTCCTTTTAATTCACTTGCACATTGATAACAATGTTTAGTGGTGGCTGAATGAGAACATCAAGTTCTCTGAGAGCTTGAATTCTGCTACACTGTGAAATTCACAAGGGCAGGCTTTGCATGTGTTTTGACAACTCTATTTTCCAGACACAAAACACAGTGCCCAACACTTATTAATTCCAGTGGTCAGATGATATTTTGAAGGACTGATCAATGTGATTTTGTTCACAAAGTGTCTTATTACTATATATCTATTCTCCCATTCAGTCAGGGAGGCATCATTCATGTAGGATATCCTCAAGTAGGATATGGCACAGAAAAGCAATTTCAGAAAAAATATATGAATTATTCCTAATTTTTGTGTTTCAAGAGCATCAACCTCAGGAGATGCCAAACACATCATATATGAAGAAAATGGCTGTGGAAACACATGTGAAACTTAAGAAAGTAACATACCTTTAAACCACATTACTGAGACAATAAATGATTCCTAAGGTCAGAGGAGAGAAATAATACAGGCGATAGAAGAGTCATTTAATTTGGTAGATCTTGGGAAGAAGTTACACGTCTTGGAGGAATCACATGGTGAATCTCTGCTTCACTTCAGCGTTGCTAAGCAGACAGTGTAGCCAAGATCTGGGAGCCATCGAGTCACCAGCATGGCAGCCATAGATTTTCCACTTGAATATTTGAGTGAGCCTGCATTTAGGAGTTTTCCCCAACAGCATATTACATAACTGATACCCACTTGTTCCCTGAAACATTGCTATGTTCTCATTCTGCTAATTGCACATGAACAAATTCCTTCTCAACCATGAAGGATGCATATCACATTAGTGCTACAGAATTGATTTTTTAGAAGAATGGTTATGGTATGGAAAGGAGATTCTCATCAAAAATTTACTGGGGAGAGAATAAATGGAACCAGCTCTATCTCTCCTCCAGAACTAGACTAGAGCAAGAGTAAAACACAGGCAAGCACATAGTCTACTGTGGAAAAGACAAGTCAGTAAACGATTGCTTATGTTCAGTGCTATGAAAGAGGTAAAAACAAAAGTATGGAAGGAGGTGATTATAAGGGCAAAGAAAACAGAAAGAAAAAAAAAAGGAAGGGTCAATCAGTCAGACTTAATCTTAAATTAGAATGTACATTAATTTAGAACATAATATAAAATGAACAGAACTGTGGGCAGTAAGTTAGCCACACACTCGAAAGAAGATGTGTCATAGGTGGAGGTAGTCATGTGACATATCAAGTATCCCAAAAGTAATACATGCAAAAATACATGGGCTTAGCTGCACAGAGAAGATGACTACAGCCTAAAATGTCCTCCTGAAATCTTAATAGAGTAATTTTAAAAAAAGATTAGCTTAATGAAGGTAAATAAAACTATAAAAGTACACCTAAAGTTCACTTTTGTGTGTTTTTGTTTCAAGTTATAAATTAACCTAAGAACCCAAACACACAAGATAATAAGCAGATATCAATTAGGTTAAATATTTAAGGGTTAAAGAAAACATGTATATAATAGAGAATTATGTGATATTTAAATATTTGGCAATAAAGGCTTTCTTAGAATTCTAAAAGCCAAAATATTGACTTGACTTCCTAAAAAATTGCAATGTTTGTAACTTAAATTCACCATAAAATTTTAATTTTACCACAGTTAGAAATTATTTGCCACATATATATAAAGGGTATACATTATTAGTGTATAAAAATTTTTATAAATCAAAGAGAAGATAACTATCCTAATGGAGAAAGGTCAAAAAGACCATGAAAACTCAGTTCACTAAAGAAGAGTTTGAGAGTGGCAATATACAAACAAAACAAAACAAAGAAAACCCCACATTTATTCTACTAGTAGCCAAATAATTAAAATTAATAGTGTGGTGACATTTTTTACGTTCTAAACTGTCAAGAAATTAAAAGGTAACACTCAAGTTATTGAGGCTTCTAAGAAACCCATATTAAAAATCATAAAATCATGTGTTGAACCAGCAATGATCAATTTTAAAATCTATTTAGAATATTTAATCATGGATATAAAGCAAAAAAAAATCTTGAGAGGATCCTCAAAGTGTTTTAATAATGATAAAAATGTAGAAACGTAGGTGCAACATTAGGGTAGTAGTTAAATATTATAAAGTATAATATTTATATAATGAATTATGTCACTTAGTCATTCATCATCAATTTATTTGCTCAGAAATTACCTATTGGTGTTTACTATTAGTCAAACCCAGTAATAGGCATTGGAGATACATCATTAACCAAGAGAGTCTCTGCTCACAGCCAACTGAGGGAGTATTAGTAAACAAATAAAAACGAATAAAATAATCAGATGTTGACTAGTTATATGAATTAAAGCACTTAAGCACTGTGCTGAAGGATTAGGAAGGATATAAATAAATATTTTCTACAAAAACGAGGGGAAGATGGCCTCTTAAACCTGAGACTATCAAAGGGAAATAATCTTGGGAGCTTTTAAACCTGCTGGACTCTTTCTGTGACCTTGTTCATATTTGAAATGAGGAATCCACAAGAGATCTGGCATATATCCAGCGGGTGATCTATCACTCTCTTAAATCATCATTAAAATGATGATAAAGAAAGTTTGCGAAAGATTAACGTATTTAAATTTTAATTCAAACCATAACGTAAGGTATGGTTCTGTTCTAGAATAGAAGCTCCTATTTAGCTTGGGTGACATTTTCTAAAGTGAGGTAGATAACCTCCACGCTGCCTTGCAAAATATGTGATCAAAACGGATGTTTTTATCTTTACCCAACAATCCAACTTCAGTTTATTATTGAGTTTGGAGAGACCAACAAAAGATTAGGAAATTATAGGATTCTGTGAGTGGGAATATTAAGGAAAAAGATCTACAATTAGATAAAATATATTTCTCCCGAGATTGAGGGGCACAGTGGACAGTGTCTGATTCACATGGAAGGAATCTAAAGGTGTTGCTGGTAGCGCTGATGTCACACCATCGGAGAAGTGGTGGGACTGAGGGTAACCAGGACTCATGGGAATTTTTGCATGAGAAATTGGGTTAGAGGTTCCCATAATCAAGTGTGGACCATAATCAGGAGAGAAATCTGACTTTGGGTTGTTTCAGCTGCTATTCAAGAAACCCATCTGGATGAACAAAAAGATGCCAATAGAAAGAACCTGTAAGTACATCAGATGGCTCAAGTTGGAAAAAGAAGACGTATGTACATCTAAGAAGAAATCACCAATCTCCCAATTCATCCCCCTCTTGACACTATGTATAAAATAGATAACTAATGAGAACCTACTGTATAGCTTAGGTAACTCTACTCAGTGCTCTGTGGTGACCTAAATGGGAAGGAAATCCAAAAAAGAGGGGATTTATATATACATGTTTCACGTGATTCATTTTGCTGTACAGTAGAAACTAACACAGCATTGAACAGCAACTATACTCCAATAAAAATTAATTATAAAAAAAAGAAGAAATCACCCACCTCAAAAGAATTTCACTGAGAGATCTGCAACAATGGGGGCAGATTCCTGAAAACGAAAAGAAAATGCCAGTATGCCAGCCTCCTCCATCCCAATGGTGCTCCAAACTTCTGTGGGTACCTGTTGAGGAATACCTACAGCTTTTATCACCATTATTACTAATATTGTTTTGAAATGACCACAAATGTAATTCAACAAGAGAAAGGCAGAATACATCTCTATTTCTAGCTTTCTATTTTCATTTTTTAAGACAAGGAGGAAACAAATATTAAATTTTGCCAATGATATGCTTATATACTTAGAAAATTCAAGGAAATAAACTAAAAGGTAATGAGAATCAATAAGAAAATGTATCAAGGCAATGGATAAAAAATTATGAATAACATTTTAAAAATTATGTGAGAAACTGTATTGACAGAATAAAATAAACTAAATAGCCTATGTACTAATGAACAGTACCAGTATGAAAGAACTATAGAAATAACACTGATATGCCCAGGATCCTCCTGTTCTCTTCCACTCCACCTCATGCCAATCTCGTAATTTTCCTCAGGCTTCTAAAATTAGTGAATTAATCCCCAGGATCTTTGCAGTTGTATTCCCTCCTGCCTCAAATGTGTTTTATTTTTCTTTGGCCCATTCTTCCATGTTTCATCTGATTTGTGCATCCTCAGCTTTCACAATTCAAGAAGGTCTTTCCTGATTCTCTCAGGATAAATGAGGTCAAACTGTTGGATGGTTTCTTCTCAAAACAGGGGTTCCTTTCATAGTAGGTGGGTCTTTATACTCACTGTAAAGTAGAAATTTGCATTTGTGTGATTATTTGACTAATGTTTATCTCCACTGCTGGAGCTAAACCACAAGGAGGGAAGCTATCTATAAGTAACAAACAAGACTCCATGGCTTAGCAGAGCGCGTGCTGCACAGTGGAGCTTTAATAAATACTTAGAGAATGAATGAACAAATGAATCCATACAAATAAACGAATGAGTGAGTGAATGAATGAATGAATGACAAATTGTAGTAGGTAGAAGACCAGGACTGCAAGTCCATCCAGACCATCAGGAATATTGACTGATGCAGACAGGGTATGTTAGTGTTCACACTGTAGGATCATAAGTTTCATAAATTGCTCAAGAACATACATGATTTGGTCTCCAAGGGTCTGCGACCTACAAAATGTTAAACATTTATGTCAGTTTTCATGTGAAGTCTTTGCATTAATACAAAATGAAAATTATACAAAAGACTTACAGTGAAAAGCAAAACAAAAGGAAAACAGGTATAATACTTGGATATTTTTATTTCTGTACTGCAAAAGAACAGAATATCTTTGGCTTCCCTAATAAGTTTATAGTTCAATTATTCCATTTCATGTTATTTCATGGTTGGACTATTTGGGATAAAATTAAAAGGTTCATGCTGTATGTCTGAATTACATATAATTTGGATGATACAAAAGAATGTCATTTAATGATAACATTAAATGCAAATTTCATGAGGTTTATAAGAATGATATAATTTAGCAATTGCTAAAAGAAATAAGATTTCTTAAAGTGATTTTTTATAAGATCAATTTTTAAAAACTTTCACAATATTTTTCTAAGCAATTTCAATGTTGTTGTATTTACAGGAAGCCTGCATTTGTCAGAGTGAAAGTTGACCAGTATTAATCACTAGGGATCATTCAATCACTTTATAATTCTCATTGTGCCTTACGAGAAATTTCTCAACTTAAAAATAATTTATTTTTCAGACAGTTCCTGGGGAGCTGACATTTTCTGCATTTTAATTAATTAGAATACTTAATAATACAATAACTTGTATTGATTTTTCATATGGATTACAGGTGAAACATAAAATGGAATTATATTTTACTTAATTTTGAATGAGGAAAAAGCATTGTTTTGTGATTAGAAAATCATCACTATTTTTTTAGAATTAACAGGAAAAAATCAGCCCGTTCTTTTTCATCTCCTTACAGAAAGCAGACTCAGATAAATTGACTCAAAGTACAAAAAAATGAATAATGGGCAGCTGGAATAATCCTATGTAAGATGAATGAAAGCTGACAACTTCAATTACAATTTGAACTGTCTCTTTGTGTATGAATGTGATCTAATGGAAATCTGATATTCAATAAACCTGACTTTCTTTATGATTTATAATAGCTAGCCTCAGGTTACCAGATGTATTTTATAGTGTAAAATGACACAATGCCCTCTTCCAGAGATATGCAAAATTTTCCATCAACCAAGAATCAAAGGATACTTTTTCTGATCAAAAAGAAGCATGTGTGTGACCCTAGGGAACAGGAATTTTACTACACACCCTGACCCCCACTCCAAAACCCTCTCTTTCATTACTTGAAGCAACACAAAGAATCTGCTGACCTTAACATCTAAGTACCATTACACATTCCATTTAATTTCTTCCACCTCATTGTGTATAAGGCAGAGTGAAGAGAAAGTTACCCCTGGAGACATTTTCCTGAGGCCTGATATCTGTATATATTGCCCAACTTGAAGTCATAAGTTTTTTTTAATCTTACTTTAGGAAGCTTATTACAGATCAAGTCTTCTTCAAGAGCGTAATTAAACTGTAATCCAAGTTAATGATTTATTTGAACTATAGCTCTAAATGTATTCATATGCATATTTTCCTCTGAAAAAAAAAGCCTGTTAGGGAATATCGCAACATGTTATGACTTTATCTAGCTCCACAATTACTACCATATTGATTTTATATCAAAAATGTATCCTCAATTTATTTTAGATAATAAAATAGCAGATAAGAGATGAGTGTTCCAGGAAGGATATTTAGTAATTAACATGACTTGTCTCATTGACTTTTAACAGCAATGACGTTAGGATTTATTATCACCATTTTAAAAATAAGGATTTGAGGGCTTCCCTGATGGTGTAGTGGTTAAGAATCCACCTGTTAATGCAAGGGACACGGGTTTGATCCCTGGTCCGGGAAGATCCCACATGCCACGGAGCAACAAAGCCCATGCTCCACAACTACTGAAGCCTGCATGCCTAGAGCCTGCGCTCTGCATCAAGAGAAGCCCCCACAATGAGAAGCCCGCGCACCGCAATGAAGAGTAGCCCCAGCTTGGTGCAACTAGAGAAAGCCCGCGCGCAGCAACGAAGACCCAACGCAGCCAAAGATAGATAAATAAATAAATAACTTTATAAAACGAATAATAATAAGGATTTGAGATTTACAGAGGGCAAGTAGCTTCCCCAGTTCACACAACTGGTAAGTGATAGAACCAGGATGCAAGCTAACATTTCCATAATATAAGATGGTTATATATATATTATGATTTGTGAAAATTTAAAAGTTTGTTAAGATCCTGATTAATTCAACCTGACTACTGTGTATTTGCTACTTGAGTATCCAGATGTCTATCTACATATCTGTCTATGATTACTGGAGGCTAGGTTCCCTGGAGGCTGTCTCTGAGACTTAGATTAGCATGCAGAATGTTTATTAGGCTGGGCTTTTAAGATCAAAACACATGGAAAGGTAAGGAGGGAAGGAAGACTGGTCAGAGGGAGTTTAGAGAAGAGTCAGTCTCAGTGGAGACCTAGCTGGGCCTACAGGGAGCACTAAGGCTTCAACGGCCTTTCTAACATGTCCCAGGTGAGGCCAAGATAATTGGACATTTATTGTCCTTTATAACTGGTCACCGGATGCAGGCTTCCCAGAGAGTATATGTAACCTTTCTTTAACCAAGGTAATACAGGATAGTGTGACAGCTGAGGGCTCTCCCATCAGCCACTGAAATAGACCTTCAGCCTAAAGAAGGATCTGAGTTGTGCATCATAACATCCATACTCATATGCACAGAGATAACTCTACACATTTATGTACATATAGAGCAATACATACAAAACAAAATTTAAAATTGAGATGTATGTACATCAACTAGCTTGGACCACATATTATTATTAAGCAAATAATCCCAAAGCTTTGCATTTTATTCAGATCTTCCAATATGGGCAATGCCCTTTGTTAAGAAAATAATAGTACGGGAAAATAAAACACATCTTAAAAGTCTATCTTAAAAGTCAAAGAAGTGTGACTTTATTAATACCTTTAAAGCAGTGGTGAGGAATTCAGACCCGTCACTAAATGTGTCCACTAAGGCCTAAACATTTCTATGGAACAGACCAAAACAGGGGATTCAGCCTTGGTGGCTAAGTGGAGAAGTCCTTGTGAGTTGGTAAAATGATGCATTCAAACTTCGCAAGCAGCTGTAGATATGATTTTCTTATATATTTTGCTCAAGTGAGGGAGGCTTAGAAATAGGAGACACAAAGGGGTCATTCTCAAATTCCCAGAAAGAGGGGGTTAAAATGTTAAGAGTTTATTTCAAAGATCAGAAAACTTATCCTGGCAAAATAACCTAAGAAATTTGCCTGAGAGGTGTAAGACGGTACCCTGATGTCTAAAGAGTTGGAGGGTTGTGTCTGAGGTGTGAATAAAGAGAAAAGAACTCAACAGTCGTGGCTGAGATAGAGGAACTAGGGCTGCTTTGCCACTGCCTGTGTCTAGTCACCATTAGTCTGAAGCTTGTGGTGATGACAAGCCTACTTGCACATCACTGTTCATGACTGAGCACACCTTACGGAAGGGCTAAAAGTCAGAAATAGCAGAGAAATGGCTCTGATACTATAGAAGGAAGAAAAAAATTACACAAACAACTTACACAATAACTGCACTGAATAGGCAAGAATACTCAGAAACTAAAATGGCTTATAAATACATACAAGTAGTCTAAGATGTACTTCTAGGTGGATAATGGTGCCCCCATGCCTCCCCTCCCCCGTCCAAAAAAAAAAAACCGCCATATAAAAAGAAATCCTGGGTAAGTCTAACCCTTCTTGCCCGTTATCCCATTTGCTTCTATTCGAGTCATCAATCACTTCTAGTTCAGTGGTGTAATTTTTCGTCCATTAACTCTAATAGGCTTTATACCAAGGTTAAGCAATGGGATCATTTTACACTGACTGGGTTAATGAGAAATACCTCCACTCAATTACTTTCTCGATACTGGAATATTTTGAAATGAAGAAAAAATAGGCAATCAGAAAACCTTAAGTTGAAAATGAGGTAAAAGTTTCTTTAGTTTTATACTTCAAGACATATGAAAAACCTGATAGGATTTCTGCGCTAACAGTAAGAAAAATGTATTCAGCAAACTCCCGGAGGATAGTAGGTCATGTACGATCCTTCACAAATGGAATATTTGTAAAAATATACAAGCGGTTTTTAAAATGTTTCACTTTGCCTGGGATAAAGCTTCATATACTGGGGATTTTTGTATCTTGTCATAATGGTTTCCCTTATAATTTCAGGAAAAGTATTTTATCTAATATAAAATTAAGATCAGAATATTATTTCGATGGATTGGTTTATAGGAATTGTGCTCATCCTTGCTAAAATTTTCTGAACCTGAAGTATTTCTTACCTGTAATATGTTAAAATATTGTTTGTTTGAACATCAGATTGTACTTTAATATTTCTGAGGAACTGATTACACGGGAAAGAGTTGAATGAAAAAAAACTTTTTTCTAGCCATATTAAAAGCTATATACTAAGACACAACTTCTCAAGTAGGTAGAAGATTGTAAACTTGCAAGAAATAAGAAAATACAATAAATTTCATTGAAGAGACAAAAGTACTCATTTTATATAAAGTATGTTAATTTCCACCTCATCAATTAAAAACATAAATTTGTGTTATTCCTATCTATTTATGTACACTGCAAATGAATATGCATCATGTCCACAAATACACATATACTCACAAAGCTAACTACAATTTTGGACTATTCTATACAGTTGCCCAAGTTTGAGTGAATAACTCTGACTGAATATCTGTGTGCTCCTCTGATAGAGCATTGAGCTACTTATTCAAGAAAATCAAAATGCCAAAAGTTCTCCTTGACTGCCTGGGGATAGGAAAGATTATTCCCTTTTATGTTCACTTCACTATGAAGAGGGTTAAAGTGTAATCACCTACCCAGATTTTCTGTAGGTTATAAAAGAGTTTTTTAAAAAAATTTCTGTTTTCCATCTCTCCTGTGTATAATAGGTAAATGGTAGTGAAACAGACTAGAAAATATTAATCTTTTATCTTGGTTGTTCAGAAATTATGGAACATATATTTTTTATTCTTGTACAGTACTTCACACGGTTTAAGGGAAATGATACCAAATGTACAGGGTAATGAATATAACAGTTAAGGAAGATTTCATATCAACTAATGAAAAAAAAAAAGAAGAAATCCTGAAAAGAGGGAAAAACAACAACAAAAATGTAAGGAAAGTCATTTCAAAAATGAGTGATGAGCTTCCAAAGAAGGAAACAGATGCCATTGTCTTGAACTACAGACAGGTCATATAAGCTCACAGCCCCTCGCCTTTTCATTCACCACAAAAAGGTCTTCATAGTCATTTCAGTATCTGGGACCCTAAAGTGTTAAATCGTTTGAATGTTTCTGCATTTTTTTCTGTATTTTTCTGCATTAGGTAAAAGGCACTTGTTGAAGAAAATTACACCTCTTCTCTACCATATGGTTAAGGAAAATGTCAGAAGAGACTTGACATATTTAATTTCCCATAGATGTTCCAACACTTCTCTGTGCCCTATAGAAAGCCAGGGACAGGCTGGTCTTTGATGATCATTTGTCATCACAAGATAATACCCAGTGGGCACTGATCCCTAAGTCCACAATGTCAGCAGGTGCTTTTAAATTTTAAAGATTACAGCTTACTTCTGAAGATACTTTCCCAGGGCTGTAACACATATACATATTTTTCACATAATAGATTTACATACACTGAGAGGAAATAAAGTAGGAAGCAGTAATAGATTGGAGAGAGTATAGGACTCTATTTACTATATCTGCTTTGAAGACCATAGTAGCAATTTCTCCCCAAGTATACTGAGGTCTCTTATCCTAGAAGGATTTAAAATGGAATTAGAAATTTCTCTGAAATGGAAGAATCTCTTCAGTAAATCAGTCCACACTGCGAAGAAGGAAACTTCTGATGGGAAGACCTGATATCCACTTTGCAGCAAAGTGATGGCCAAAGTACAAATTCTTTACAGTGAATCAGCCCAGAGTCATTGTCTAGATTTGAACAACCATCTTTACTGGAAAGCTAAGCTGAATATATTTTAATGTATACTATGATTATCAAATTTATGACTCACATTTCAGAGCCTGTTAGGAATGGAATCTAGCTGTTAGAATTAGGTATGCTATTAAAAACAAATAAAACAGAAGAGGCAAAAACTAGAGAAGGCACTGTTCAAACAGTACAACATCAGTAAGAAAAAAATGTAGGAAAAAAGTTTCTAAACTTAAAGTAAATATATCCCAACAGATACAAAAATATACTATTTTGAGTTTTTCAATTATATATTTAGTAACATCAGTGTTACTAAATAATGACCACTTTATAATGACTGCTTTATAATGACCACTAAATCACAAACAATGAAAATGCAGTTTCAGGATTATGTGTTTTCACCTAGTATCACCTTTTGTTTGGTGGGGAGGGAAGCGGTTCCAGATTAAAATAATACAAAGTATGTTTTATTGACCAGGCTGCAGAGAAACGGGAACTCTAATTCACTGCTAAGGTGAATGTAATTTAGTATAAACTTTCTGTAAAGCGATGTGGAAAATATAAAGCAGAAGTCTAGAAAAAAGTGTAAATTTAATGATTTCAATTCTAAGATTTACTCTAAGGAAAATAAGTGACTCAATAACATTTTATAAGCACTCTTTAACTTACTATTTTTAGAAAAGTTTAATGGCTAAAACTGAAAAACATATTTATAATAGCTAAATTGCAAAAGCCTCAAATATCCCGCAAGATATAACCAAATCATTGCACCCACTAAAATCCAAATATTTGGATAATATTTAATGTATGGAAGAGTATTAGCACAATATTAAGCTAAATGAAAATCAATAGAAAAATATGCAAAGTTAAAATGATATTCACACACATAAACACTTATGTATATATTCGTATGTACATGTAGGTCTGTAAATTCATTCATAGCATAAATATAATTGAAAGTGAATGAATATTAAACATACAGATTAAAATTAAGCTACATATCTTATGATCTCCAGCTCCTTTTCCCTTACTTAGCTGCCACAAGAATCCTTTGGTACTTGCAGTCAATGTCCTTGTGACTGTTTCTAGAGAAAAGAACATGCAAATGTGTGGGATGCCCCATTGCTACGGTCCCCAGGAGCTACACGCTCTCAAACAAACTCACATTCAGCCCCCAACAGTTCCTCATACTTTCTGGTTTAATCTTCCTACAGACTTTTATGGTGTATGCAGCTTCTGCTTAAGGTAAGCAAATATTTGTTTATCCTTTGACCTATGCTATTTTATAGGTTCTTGAAATGTCATTAATTTTCTGCCTGAACAATATCTTTCTTGTTTGGATTGTAGCTTCTTTTTTTCCAGTTCTTTAGATGTCCAAGATGAATCCAGAAGTGGTTACTATATTATGAAGTAAGCAAACAATACAATTGTAAGTGGCTTGATCTTATTCTAGAGAAAGACATCTTTCATGTAATCAGATTAATTTGAGAAAATTGAAAGGACTAATTTCCAAAGCTAAAAATGATAATGAACTGTTCTTAAATAATAATTACTGACATCATTTAAATACATGTATACACAGCTTCTAGATAACTGACTTTATTTATCTCTCTTATCCCTTTGAACCCATGGAATAATTAAAATAAGAAAATTAAGCACAGGCAAAGGAAAATATAATCTAAGCCTTAAATATATTGTTCCAAACATGAGTGCTCTTTTTGAAATAATAATTAATAATGGCATTCACTGGAAATGAAGGTTATTTATTTTTCTCAGAAAAAGTGATTGATTTGCATGTTTTAGAAAATTCCTTGCACAAGTTTATTGGTTAAATCTGGCTAAAAGTATAAAATTGGAAGTGAAGATGACAATGTAGATAATGTTGAAGATGATGGTAATGATAATAATAACTATAGTGATGATGATGACTTAGGTTCCAGTTCTTTGAGAAGAAAAAATTCCATTGAGGTTTACTATCTATAAGAGTTATTTCACTTCACAAATTTCTCAAATAAAAATTATCATCATCATCTTAGAAACTTCTTATACCATTTTAATAGAGAATTTATATGCATTCACTTATACAATATTCTCCAAACTGCAAAATCTCCATAATTACTCTCAATTTGGAGATACTGAACAAGAATTCATAGATATTAGCTTGTCTCCTTCAAGTTACAAATCTAAGAAGCAGGTTAAACTTTGGCCAAAAACTCCAAAGTTTTATTATTTCACCCTGTTTTCCTCTTGAACAAGTTGCCACAATAGAAAAAATATTCTATCCTTAATATACACCAGGCACTGCCTGAAGCCTTTAAAACATGTAGTGCACATAGAATAAATTTGTATTGGGTATTACCATTATCACCTCCATTTTATAAATGAGAAAACAAAAGAACAGAATAATTAAGGAACTGATCAAAGATAGTATGGCTGGTATGGGAGAATTTCAACACGTGGTATCTGGCTTCAGAGGATATGCTGCCTTAGGAACCAATATCTGGTGATGGGTATATCTAGATCTAGATCTGGAGCTATACCTAGATTTCTATTGTCATCTATCTGTCTAATCATCTATCTATCTATCATCCATTGAGAAGCTGCAAATTTTCATGAAGGATGGGATAAAGTAAAATACCTATTTCAATATTCCAAAATCCCACCTTTTACCTTTTAAAAGCAAACGCAGTTAATATTTTTATGGCATGTTCTTCTTAGCATATATCATACACCTTATATTACTAGCATTATACTCTGAGTTGTCTTATATTTTATGTTTATGATCTTTTAACTCATAAATGGTATAGACCATGCTATCCAATTTTACTGCTTATAGGGTTCTTTCTTTTCCTAAAAAAAGAAGCACGTGAACAATTTAAAAAACTGTCCTAACAAAGTCTAGTGTAAGTAAATCCATGCAACCTATAAGGTGTGGCTGTGACTACATTGACATGGAGATATTTCTTCTAGAAAGAACTTGCAAGGAAGGGGTTAGCTGGAAGCTTTGAGCTGTTAACTCCTTCTGGTCTGCCTCATCTTTTAAGCCAAGATCATGCTCTTTGTGGGATGGTCCCACACAATGACCAAGAGTCCAAGGGCTTAGCCACCTTTCCCCACATGGGACTCCTGTTATGAGCAATTTTTGCTTTTTAACTCCCTGTTGGCTGATAGAATCTTTGTCATCTCTTCCTTATGTTTTGACTGCTTCTGTATTTAATCCAGCTTTCTCCATTTTCACTTTCCAGGTTTTAATCCTCACAATATTTTTTACTTCTAACTTCATCTCAGAGACTATTTCACAAAGGAGCAGTGTGACATAATGGTAATGGTAGTGATGCCTGAATGAGCAGGTGGTAAGAAGAGGTTTTGGAACCCCTTTACTCACTGGCTAGCAGACACTGAAAACCCCATTTCAGGGCACAGATGGTTCTCTGACACAAGACAGGTACCCAATTGCCAATGTTTTCACTGATGCGGACTTGGGAAAATGTTCTGGTAGGGGGAACACAGTAGCTACTGTCATAATTCAGACATCTGAAAAGCGCAGGAAACAAAGCAGGCAGGGAAATGGTATTGGTGGGTTTTTGTAAAGCTGCATTGCCACCATTTTGAGGGATAATGAAAACCTAAGGGCCTAGGAAACTAAGTGTGAAAGCCAAAGGAGCTTTTTGGTAGCTTACCTCCTAGAGAAGGAGTGGACCTATTATCTGAGGCCACAAGACCCATCAGATAATTTTGTTTCATGGGAAGGCTCAGAAGACACACCATTTACCAAGGCCACCAGGGATGAACTGGTATGGTCCCCAGCATCATTAATAAGTTCAATGGTGACTTTTGGAAGGCTAAAGCTGAGGGTAGGAAAGGCCACAGAACTTGGCTAATTAATAGCAAAGGGGAGAATGGTTTATTTAAGGACTAGCAGATGCCTCAAGGAGATGCACTTTTTATAATGACTGGCAAGATCAGAGTGACAGCCAATAGGAGTTTAAGCTGTAAGGTGTAACGGAAACTGAGTAATGAAACACGGCGTCTCTAGGAGCAAAAAAGATGGGTAGGCGACAAGGGTACTTTGTAATGCCACCATAATGTAATATATGATTAAATAAAGCCATAGGAGAACAGGAGGCTAATTGAAGTAACCCAGTAATAGTGATAATACAGTTCCTGTAGTTTTTATCCCTGCAATATATGACTGAAGAGATTTCCATGTCCATAGGAAGAAGGACCTGGCAACATCATGGCAAGATATGCTTTAATAATTGTACCAGTTCTTTTCCAAGTAACTTATAGCTATTTGCTTGGATGACAGTACCATGCTCATAGAAAACTACACGACATTTCAAGAGTTATTGAACACATGGTCTGAGTTGACATTGATTCTCAGATGTTAAGTATTTTTCCCCTCTCTCCCCATAATTCTGGTCCTGGTAAAAAAAGGAAACCTTCAGTTTCCCTGGTGGCGCAGTGGTTGAGAGTCTGCCTGCCGATGCAGGGGACATGGGTTTGTGCCCCGGTCCGGGAAGATCCCACATGCCGCAGAGCGGGTGGTCCCGTGAGCCATGGCTGCTGAACCTGCGCATCTGGAGCCTGTGCTCCACAATGGGAGAGGCCACAACAGTGAGAGGCCCACGTACCACAGGACAAAAAAAAAAAAAAAAATTGGAAACCTTGTCAAAGTCCAGCATATAATAGGTCCACTGGATTAGAGAATCTACCTGATGGGCATTTCATTAGTCTCTGAATCTATAACTCAGATTAGCACACTGTGTAGCTAGAGTAATCTCCTCACTGGGACTTTGGTCTGTGGCCTAAGAATGATCATAGTAAGGAAGGACAAAGGGAAGTTTCTGAAAAGTCCCCCAGCCAAGATAGTAAATGAAAAATAATATTGCATGGGGTAGCAGGATGGTAGAGATTAGCACAACACTAAAGATCTAAAGAATATGGAAAAGAGAGTCCCAGGATTTCCCTGGTGGTCCAATGGTAAAGAATCCACCTTCCAATGCAGGGAACGCAGGTTCAATCCCTGGTCGGGGAACTAAGATCCCACATGCCACGGGGCAACTAAGCCCATGCGCCACAACTACTGAGGCTGCATGCCTCAACTGGAGAGACCACATGCTGCAAACTACAGAGCCCATGCGTTCTGGAGCTCACACGCCACAACTACAGAGTCCATGAATTCTGGAGCCCGCACACCACAACTAGAGAGACAAAACCCACATGGCACAACTAGAGAGAAGACCATGTGGTGCAACGAAGGATCCCACATGCTGCAACAAAGATCCCACATGCTGCAACGAAGATCCCATGTGCCACAACTAAGACCTGACGCAGCCAAAAATAATAAATAAATATTTTTCTAAGAAAAAGAAAAGAGAGTCCCTAAAATATCTCCACGTGATTCACCAGTCTGACCCCTGCAGAAACCAGATGGATTTTGTAGACCACCCCAAGATCACAGATAGTGGCTCCGATAGCATATGCTGTGTCAGACATGGATTCATGCTTGTGTGGAATATCACATTGATCCTATATATTGAACTTATCATGATGAATGTACAGCAAGATCAAAAGGTGGCTAGCATCATGGAGATCTTTACAAATATATATGAATTCCAGAGTGTGGGAAATAAATCCTGTAGATGTCAAGAATCTGCCATTTCAGTAAAATCTTCAGGGGTCCAGGACATCCCCTCCAAAACAAAAGATAAATTGTCACATCTTGTGTTCCTTACTTCAAGGAAGCATGCATAACACCTAGCAGACATCTCGAGGTTCTGGAGGCAACACATTCCACCCTTAAGAATATTTCCCAGGACTATAGACCAGGTGATATGGAAGGCTACTTGCTTTGAGTGAGGCCTAGAGCAAGGAAGGGCTCTGCAGCAGGTGCAGGCAGCAGTAAACACGCACTTCCAGCAGTAGCTCAGGTGTTGGAAGCATCAGTAGTAGCAAAGATGCACAGTTGAGTTTATGGCAAGTCTATTATAGAATCACAGCTTAAGCTCATGGGATGATAGACAAAGGCCATGCCCTTTGAAACAGTTACATGTCTTTTAAAAAACAGCCGTTGGCATGCATTTGTTTCTTGATAGATCAGAATGCTTTACAGTGAGACACCAGTGAACTTGTGTCTGGGACGACATATCAGCAGATGAGTCCTGTCAGATCTTCCAGTTCAGGAAGGTTCGATAGCAAATTTATTAAAAGATAAAATAATAAACATAAGACTGAGCACAAGCAGGACTAAAGTACCTAAACAAATAGGAGGACATGAGCAATTCACCAGGACTCCCGTGTCACAGAGAACAATTGCACCCACACTCCTTCCTCATATCACACCGATGACCGCGTGGGAAGTCCCTTAAGACAACCTAAAGGTGGATCAGAAAGCACAAGCTTGGTTTATTTGTGGGCTAGCTAAACATTATGGTTCAAGTAGAAACAGGAGGATGGCCACGGACTCATTCACAGGCAGCCTTGAAAGACAGAGGAAAGAAAACTTTCCCATCGGCGAAGTTTTGGGTCGTGAGCCTGGTTATCCACATCGTTTGAAGGAAAACTGGCTGAGGTCAAGAGGAGTGTGGTTAATACTGGAAAGCCATTCAGGAGACCAGAGGAAAGGGACTGGAAAATCAGGGACAAGGAGGTTTGGGGTAGAAGCATATTGATGGATTGAGGGGAATCTGGACAAAGTATGAAGATCTTTGTAAAATAAATTATTGTGCAGTTGAAACTGTCTACCACAAAAGAAACACTACACAACTAAATAGATGTGATTAATAACTCAGCCGGTTGATATTAAACAGATTTTATCAGCAGCCACTCAGTGTTAGCAAAACAAGCATGCAAATTACGTGTGTCTTGCAGCAGACATGAAGGAAATGCATGTACTCCTTTTTATCAAGGTTAATCTAGCTATTGCCACCTCTAAATGTACAGCAGAGCGCTGTACAATGCAGAGTGCTTGGTATAAGACCATGCCTCAAGGATCTAAATTGGCTCTTAATGTCTGAGAATGGCTACTGATTTGTTCTCACAGGAATATCTATTTATTGCAGGTGTGGATTTGCTTTACCTACTTGCTGAGCCTCAGCCAATATTGCTACTCAGGAACTTACGGAGTATATGTGCCCACAGGCATGAACTTCCATACAAATGAATATCAGACTAGGAGACATCATTCATGTTGAAGGAGATGCAGCAGTGGACCCGTATTGCATACTGCACTACTCAGAAACAGCTCCACTGATGGAGTTGGAATGGTCTGCTAATGGTGTATCTGACATGGCAGTTTGGAGGCTATACTCTAAGGATAGGGGGTCCATCCTCACTGAATCAGAGATGTCTACATGACACTGCATCCCCAACAGTAAAATCATGGATTCAGGAACCATAGGGTAGAGGCATTACTCTCAATGCTCCATTTGGTTAATTTATTTTTCTCATTGCCAGAACTCTGGGCTCTGCTGGGCTGAAGGTCATTGTCTCTGTATCAAAAGAAGTCACTGTACTTGCAGAGGGAACTGATTCTGATTAGCAGGAAGAGAGAGAACTGCTGTCATAGCAGCAGAGAAGTGAGGAATACATGCAATGCAAGCTGCAGGTGATGCACCTGGCTGTCAGTTAGTTCTCCCTATGCCACCTGTGACTGTGAGTGGATAAGGGTAGCAACACCTGCTTGAGAAGGATATGATTATTAAGGGATCTAACCCCTAATATGAAAATTTGAGGTACAGCTCTAGGTCAGTCAAAAGACCAGCAGAGGTGATAGCTGAGGGAAGTGGAATTTGGAACGTACAGGAGAGGAGGGATACAATGAGTGTGGTCCCAAACCCAACTGCAGGAATGGGAGCTGTCTCACTAACCTCCCTCTTTTAAATTCTTATGTAGGAAGGGGCAACCACTGGAAGGCTGGTGGAGCTGCAGCTCGAACATGAGTGGAGAAGTGGAACTACGTGGGGCAAATGGTGGACGGTGCAGAACCAGATCCTCCTTCAAGAAAAAACATGCTGCAAGTGTGGTAGGCTGACAGCCCCTGGCTTTCACTCCTCAGCATTTGAGCTGAGGCCATATTTCTTAAGATGGTTCCAGGCAATACCTAAGTGACATAGCACTAAAAAGCGTCTTGCCATTTCCATCTAACGTGGGACTCCTCTAGGGGGCAGTCTTGCTCTAGAAGTCTTGGGTTTAGTTGGCAGAGACTTTTAACAGATCTGCATTATGGTCTGTGGGCTCCCCCTGCACATTTCAACTACCTCCTTCTTCCTTTCACAGGTGCTGCTCTCCAGTAAATATGTACTCTTAACTGAGTCTCGGCATCTGTTTTCTGGAAGACCCAACTGATGTATAAGTATTACAGGTTCTCTATGACGGTAAGTCAAATGGGGCATATTGTAAATGACTAAGCGTTTCTTTCATGGGATCAAAGGTTTTTCAACTCAAACAAAGTAAACTATCAAAGTAAGGAGTGCAGTTATCAGACAGTCTCCAATTGCCACGATTTTGGAATCTACCGGTGTTCATATTGAAGCCATACCCCCACTTAGGGCTGCACATAGCCATTGCCTAAGCAAGGCAGCTGTCCTAGAGCCTGTTCTTCCCAAATACCACTTCTAATGGCTCTTCTCATAGACTTCTCTGGGGCTCTCCCTTAGCACGGATACGATTTTTTACAACCTACACTGCAATGGGAGGCTTTTCTTACTCAATTCTCTTTCCTTTCCCCTCTCTTTCCATACAAGTCAGGCCTGTATCATGGTTTGATGGGCTCTCCTTACCTACTCCTAATTTTCACTCCCCATGATCTTTCATAGGCAGTTTTCCCATTAAATCTCTTACATTCTAATTACAACTTTGTGTCTGCTTTCTAAAAGCCCAAATTAACACAGATCCCATTCCATTATTACATTGAATATTTAAAATTTTCTGTATTTATGTGGAAACTCTACCCATATTTTCTATTTATGCCCCTATTTTTTCTCTGGAATTGCGTAATATATATCTAATATTTGTCATTCTAGAGAAGGACATTTTAAATACTTATAAAAGCTTTCCTTTCTTTCTTTCTTATGGTAAAACATTATCTTGGACTGTTCACTTTCTTTTGAATTAATTCTTTTCTAAATATTTCTTTCAACATCGGGCATGCAAATTTTTTAACCCTAAATGCATTTTTAGTGTGAGGTTACAGTGGGACTATCAAATTCCCTACTTTCTATTCTGTATTTATGTTAATCTAAGACCAAATTTGCATTTTTCACACCATGAAGTAGAATCATATAAAAGCTGCAGTCACCTAGAACTCATATATCTTTTTCAAATATGCTGGTGCAAAGACTTATTTTCTTCATTCCATGTTCCTGTAATTGTTTCTTTGAAACTAAGCATACTTTACATTTATTCTCATTATATTTCATTTAATCTGCTTTGGTCCATCTAACACATCAATACTCCTTCACTTCCTGATTCTGTCATCTAATATACTTACTAATATATCCCAAATTAGTTTCACCTTCAGATCCACTCATTGTGCCATTTCTCTTCCAGGAACTGATACAAGTGGAGAACAGGATAGGCTCTGTTAGCGTGTGTTTAAACCTCTTCCTGCAGATTGATTTCAATTTATCAGCAATTTGGGATTCCATCATTCAACCAAGTATAGATCCACATAACTGTACATTTGTTATTATTAAATCCATACTTATTCTGTTTTCTAAAAGATTTTCATTAGATATTCTACCAAATATAACTACTTCTACTATATTAAATATTTGTTTGGTCAAGATGCATCATAACCATTTCTTTATCTGATAACTGCTGGGAAAAGGAATAAATTTTAAGGTAGGAAATGTTGTAAAATGATGCTAACTATATTTGAATTTTGTTATTAACTACTTTCTTATCACCTCAAAAGTCCCTGAGAGAAATATAGGCACAATGAATAACAGAATATAAACTAATAGTGGCTTAAGTTCAGGCAAAATTGGGGCTTTTGCACAAAATTTAATACATCAGTCAACTAGATCAAGAAATCCCTTTTCCTAGACTAGAAGTAAGCCTACAGGTAGAACAAAAGCAGTATAATTTTTTTTTTTTTTTTGGCACGCGGGCCTCTCACTGTTGTGCTCTCTCCCGTTGCAGAGCACAGGCTCTGGACGCGCAGGCTCAGAGGCCATGGCTCACGGGCCCAGCCACTCTGCGGCATGTGGGATCTTCCCGGACCGGGGCACGAACCCGTGTCCTCTGCATCGGCAGGCGGACTCTCAACCACTGCACCACCAGGGAAGCCCAAAAGCAGTATAATTTAATTCATCTTTCCCCTTTCTTGCTCAGTTTCATATTCCAATCCCCAACTTTCCACAATATTTTCTATTTAGGAAAAACATGTTCTTAATAAGTGAATACAAGAATTTTCTCCCAATGGCTAGCCCTGTTTTAATTCCTAACTCCAGGCCTCCCTGGAATGAGAAAATGTAAGAAACTTGGCATTTCTTACTTCTGTAACCTCATAGCAAGACATGCAATCCAAGAGCCTGACTCAGAATTTATTTCTCTTCACATAGGTTTTCCTACCTTCATACTTTACTTGGTCTGTATTACATATTATCCTTTGCATTGATTCTGATGCATCAAAAGAACAGGTAAGGAGAAAAAATGGTAAAAGGGAGAGATATAAAATGAGGCATTCATTCCCCTCACAGGCTCCCATTGCTCTTCCTTTAATAAGCACTGACATTATGCTTTAACTCATACAGTCACTAAGATACTTTTCTCGGGCTTCCCTGGTGGCGCAGTGGTTGAGAGTCCGCCTGCTGATGCAGGGGACACGGGCTCATGCCCCGGTCCGCGAAGATCCCACATGCCGCGGAGCGGCTGGGGCCGTGAGCCATGGCCGCTGGGCCTGTGCGTCCGGAGCCTGTGCTCCGCAACGGGAGAGGCCACAACAGTGAGAGGCCCGCGTACCGCAAAAAAAAAAAAAAGATACTTTTCTCTTTTGCGTCTTCTGTGTATAGTTGATTATGATTTTGTCACAGTTTTAAGATCCAATATTTGGTCTAGTAATTGGAGTCCTTTATTGGACATAAATAATAGAATACCCAACTCACCATTTCTTAAAAAAATGACAGTACAATGCACTCAGTTTTTCATTCTTTTCCTTGAGAAAAACATGAATTCTCGTTTTAAGTAATTCAGGCAACTGCCATTTATCTAAATGTATGATTATATTTGAGATCAGTGATTATTGATCAACATTTATCTTAAAATTTCTGCTCACATAGCTTTGCATAACAATGTCAATTAAAATAGCAACGTAAGCTATGTGGGCACTTTTACAGGATTAATGGGCAGGACATTTCTGTAATTTATTTTTTCCCTGAAGGTCCTCAAATTAAAACATGGAAATTAACCAGAGTCTGTTTAAAGAGTTTATATGAACAGAATATATTCCTAGATATTTATCAAAAATTAGCTATATCTAGGAAAAAAATGTACACTTTCTAGAATTGACTAAGTGCTTTAAAATTTTCTGCTTCATAAAAATAAGTGGGAGTATGTTTGTTACTTATATATTTCTCTGTTATAAAGAAAGAAAAATCTTACTAATATCTGTTAAGAAAGAGTTCATCACAATAATGTCTAAGAGGAACTTACTGATACAGTGTCAGATGAAGTATGGATGCATTAATGTGATTTGTAAATATGACTTTTGTTCTAAGGGAAAGAACAAAGAAGGAATCAGTTCAGGAGAAAAAAACTGATTAGAAATATAAAGAATTAGTCAGATTGAAAAATAGCATCCTGGAGCTTAAAAGGAAAGCAATTTTCACAACTCAGCGGCAATTTTCCTTGTTACTTTCAAACTAAGCCAATATGTTTATTTTCATGTGTTTTACAACCTTACCAACATTCTAACTTATTTATGAGCCCTAGGTAGTACTCAACGAACTTCTGCATGTTCCATTATGCCTACTACCCTAATGGGATGATTTATTCTTTTATTTTGTTTTTAATTTTAGTACTTAGTTTACTTGACTGTGCATAAATTAGTCTGAATGTAGCATTTATCAAACAAACTGAGTATTAATAATACATTTCAATATTACTTCAAGAATAGAAATAATACACTAGAAAATAAAACTTGACTTTTAAAATGAAAGGAATAAAAAATAAAATGAAAATTAAATGAGGCAATACAATATTTATTCCAGTGCATTTTTTTTAATTAATGAGAAATGTGTGCTTCACAAAATAATGACATACACTTTCAAATATCTTGTATATAACCCTTAAGTCAAATTGGGATTTGGTACAGAAATGATGTTTCTTCATATTATCAGAATGAACTCAGAACACTGTGAAAGCAATAGGTTTAAAAGACAAAAAAGCAAACCAAAAGAAAACTTCAAAAACTATCTTATCAATAGCAGGACTATTATTAAGGTTCATTTACTAACTCTATTAAAGTTGGCATTTTCAATTAAACTTTCGTTATTTTAATGATACGAGAATATCTGAAACAGATGCTCTCAGCTTCAGCACTGTTGCTGTTTTGGACTGGAGTATTCTTGGTTGAGAGGGACTGCCCTGTGCTTTGTAGGATGCTTGTAGCATCCCTGGCATCTACCTGCTAGATTCTAGCGGTACTCACTCAGTCATGGCAATTTAAAACGTCTCCAGATGTTACTAGATGTCTTTTGGCATGTGTATGTGTACACACGTGTGTGTGGGTGGTTGCCCTGAGTTGAGAGCCACTTATTTAAAATTATTAAATCTACCCAGCACTTGGGTTTATGGTTGTCATAGATCCTATTTTCAAATATTCAGCAAATTTTTACACTACATACTCAGTGTTTGTAAGGAAATCTACTTTTGTAATTGAATCGATTTTGCTATATTTTATGAGGGGAATAGTAGCTTGTAGTGAGTGTAATGTGTACTAGGGATCCAGTTTTAGAACAGGGAAGTAGCAGGAACAATTGAAATTTGGGTAGGAGAAAATGGCAAGATTCACTCAAACACAGTAGAAAGAAAAAGCAATAATGGATGGCATCTATAAAGCTATTTTTTCATAGATGCCTTCCATAATGTATTACTTGGAGAGCTGACAAAGATCAAAGCAAACACAAATAGAAAGGCTATTGTTTTTATATCAGCATGATTACAGGAGATATGTTATATAAGTTACAAACAGTAGATATCAGTACCAAAATACCATTTTCCAATGCAGATGTACATTTTCTTCTAAAGAGGTAAAAGGTCACATAAAAGTGAAGAAATGACAACTATCCCTTTTAACATGGGTAAGCAGCTACAGTTATACTTCCATCACTTCAAATTCAAAATTCAAAATTTTCTTGCAGTTTGTTTCCCTGTTCCATCACCAACCTGGATGAGAAAGACATATGGCAGAATCTTTAAAATAAAGGTCAGAAGAGTGGATGGAGAACAGAGTTTTCCATTAACAACAGAGATGTACAATTCCTGATAACCACCTGGTACATGCTGAAATTTTCATTTTTAAAATTATATTTCTCTACAAAAAAGAAAAAAATAGGTAGGATCGCTCTTATCAGTATAATTTGTATATAGATGACTCATTGTCAGTTCTTCATTTTTGATCTGCCTCTCTTACTGCCTGCACATAGGAAAGTGTCAGTAATCATTCGGTAATCCACATCCTCTCCCTTCTCTTCTACCCAACAAATAGTTACTAACACCTCTATAATTTGTTTATTTGTATCTCCATTTAATGCTTTAGGATTCTAAATAGAAGCATGCATTTATTTGATATTTACTTGTGAGTTAATTAATTAATCATTTCTATTCCTTCTAGATTCTGTGCCTATATTTCTGAATAGTTCCCCCATTGATACCAGGACTCTGGCCCCATGTGTCAATAACTTTGATGGCTATAGTATATACTCGTAGGGCTCTGTACTGATGACCTCTTCCAGGTTGGCTCATCCATCACTCAAGTTCTTGGAAGAGCTGTTGCTAATGGCTCACAGTTGCAGTCTTCACAGATAATTGCCTTTATCCAAAGTAAGGTCACCCTCCTTCTCCCAGAGGGTGACCCACATCCATTGACGTGTTCATGTGCAAATTCAAAAGTCCATCCCTTTGACTCAGTTTGGGCAATCTCTGAAGGACTACCCCAGCTCTAGAGCTCTTTGTATTGACTGAAGCCTCAGTTGCCACTACCTTGCAGATGAGCCTCTTCCTCTGCCTGATCCCACCTTTCAGGTCCATCACTCAAGAAAACCCCCTCATAAATATCTTATATACATCTCCCTATTGGGTAGATGGGGGAGAAAAATACTTTATGACTTAATCATAAGGGAAACAAACATTCAAAAAAAGAAAAACTCTTAGCCCAGTAGAATTCCTATGTCAGTCTCAGAGCTCTGTTAAGACAGGAGTGAGGTCCTGAAATGTGAGAAGAAAATATGTGGGTAGATGCAAGCAATAAATTGAGCTCATTATTCTCTAAACCAAGGCTACTTAACCTTGGCACTCTTGGCATTTTGGACCAAATAATACTTAGTTGTGGGGGTGGGGGGTTGTCCTGTGCACTGTAGGGTATTTAGCAACATCCCTGGCCTCTACCCACTGGATGCCAGCAACACCTCCTCTCCGAGTTGTGATAACCAAAAATATCTCCAGACACAAAACCCTGGGGGTTGGCAAATTGCCTCTGGTTGAGAACCACCGTTTTCATATCCTCTGGCTCTAAATGTTACTTTCTTGCCCTTATTAAATGATACTGCCTATTTTCTGGAAGACCCTGCAGAAATCTGAAGAGAGGCAACTGCTTTACAAAACACTGCTCGTCCTCAGGACCTATACCATTTTCCTCTCTGCCAGCCAGACCAACACACCTTGACTGGGGAGATGCTGAGTCCCTAGAAAGAAGATGAAGGGCTTTGCAACAAGTTCCAGTGGGAGCCAACAGAGGTTTTGTGGGATGACTTATTGAGGGTAATGTATGAGGGGGAAAATATAAAGTCAGATATGTGGGAGACAAATGTTCAGGGACCTGCACATCAGTGAAGTTTTTCAGGGTCAAGTGGATTGAGATATAAATAAGCATTTCCTCCCATAAGTAAGAATGAAATACAAAACTTGGTAGAACTTTTCAGGTTCAGGGAACAACGTATTTCACATTGAGATTATGGCATGACACAGAAGGCTACATCCTTGCATATATACGAAGAAGGAAAGGGCTCTGCACATTGCCTAAGCTCCATTGCTCTGCACCTTGGGAAATCTGGTCCAGCAAACATCTTTGGATTTAATGTGGAGTTAACACCAAATCCCAATAAGAGAATGCAATTAATACCTTGGGATATGAGAGCAAAGTCATGCAAACTGATGAAAAAACTATACACTTTGAAAACTTGGCAGACTGAAAATTAGCTCATGGCATGCTACTGAGATGGAGCTTCTAATCATGGAAACCAAGTGACCATGCAGCTAGAGTTGAGTTATGTCTGATCCATCAAATTATAATATGGACCAATCCAATAGCAATCCATGGTAAGATAAAAGTTGTATATCCAGGATCAAAAACTAGGAGAGTCAAACTATACAATGATCCCAAAGTAGACTGGTGTCACACTATAGTTCCCCTCAGAGGAAGCCTTCAGGAGACCAGCAAGAGCCTCAACTGATACACCTGGACATCCACCTTGTGCAGAAAGAAATGTGACCTAAGGAAAGAATATATCTGGGCTCATGAGCAGTGGCAGATGGCCTATCATATTGAACACAGACATGGAAGAAAAAATACTGGAAGATCATTGACATAATTTCTAAGGAGGAGGCATACATAAGGATCAATTTGATTGGACATGAAATGTAAAGGTCTTTGCATAATGCTTGACACTACTAGGGAGTACCCACCACTAACCAACTGAGTAGATAGAATGACTCAGCCCATTGGCTTCAGTCACTGTGATAATGGCTAGCCCAGTGCTGAAACAATGGGTACATAAATGGAGAAGCTATGGCAGCAGAGATGGATACTATGCATATACATGGGTTGTGTATGGGTTGCTACTAATCTAGTTTTTCCAACCTGTCAGAAACAGAGACCAATATTAAGCCTCCATTATAAAACCATCCTTCAAGGAAAACATCTAGTCATTTGGTGGCAAGTTTACTGTATTTAAATTCTTCTACTCTGGAAGGAGCAGCAATTCACATTGACAGGGATTGACATGCATTCCCAGAATAGGTTTTTCTTTCTTCACTGTGGGGTCATGGCCAGAATAATCATAAGAATACTTAGTCTTCAATCCACTGGCACAAGACCCCATATAACACTGTCTAGGAACAAGAGACCCACATTACACTAAAGCAGCAACAGCAACTGGTCTTGAACATGGGATCTACTAGTTTCACCACATTGGTCCACCCATAAATTGCCGGCCTGATGGAATAGAGGAACTGCTTCTTAAAGATGAAGTTGGGGGCTTCCCTGGTGGCGCAGTGGTTGAGAGCCCGCCTGCCGATGCAGGGGACACGGGTTCGTGCCCCGGTCCGGGAAGATCCCACATGCTGGGGAGTGGCTGGGCCCGTGAGCCATGGCCACTGAACCTGCGCGTACGGAGCCTGTGCTCCACAACGGGAGAGGCCACAGCAGTGAGAAGCCCACGTACCGCAAAAAAAAAAAACCCAAAAACAACAAAAAAAAAGTAAAATGGAGAGAGCTAGCACCTCAGTAGAGTATTGAAAGTAAATTAGAAAGTGAATTTGTTCTAACTTAGGAGTCACAATGGAAGAGATGTAGAAGGAGGACTTGGCAGACTAGGTAATACAAACACACACACATTACTGTTTTGCTCTATATACTGACCTTGACGTCAAGTGAATTAAATGGATATTCATGGCAATGTTTTTGGCACTCTGGAGCATCATACCTGCTGTATAAATGCTGGTTGATCCTGATTCCAAATGACTGTCTCTACTTTATGCAGAGCACTAATAACTATGTGTAAAAAAGGAAGACTTAATCTATTTTACTAGTTAGGGTCAGTGAAAATATTTGAGATATTAAGCTTTCTGACAAAAATCAAAGTAATCGTCAGAAAGAGAAAAACAAATACCGTATGCTAACACATATATATGGAATCCAAAAAAAAAAAAAAAGGTTCTGAAGAACCTAGGGGCAGGACAGGAATAAAAATGCAGACGTAGAGAATCGACTTAAGGACACGGGGAGGGGGAAGGGTAAGCTGGGATGAAGTGAGAGAGTGGCATGGACATATATACACTACCAAATGTAAAATACATAGCTAGTGGGAAGCAGCCACATAGCACAGGGAGATCAGCTTGGTGCTTAGTGACCACCTAGAGGGGTGGGATAGGGACGGTGGGAGGGAGATGCAAGAGGGAGGAGATATGGGGATATATGTATACGTATAGCTGATTCACTTTGTTATACAGCAGAAACTAACACACCATTGTAAAGCAATTATACTCCAATAGAGATGTTAAAGGAAACGTTTCCTCATTTTCTAATCCTGAAAAGTATCCATTATTGAATGCAAATTGAGCCTGTGCCTATGCTTGTAAATCCTGCAGGTACAAATCAGAAAGTTCATTATCGAGCAGAAAATAATGAAACTAAGTTTTACTTGGCAAAATCAGCCTCATTATCTGAACACTATTTGAAATCTTACTCATTTGGTGGTAATTACATATGACTACTTGCTTGCTCTCTCTCTACCCACATTCACCTTGTCAGTCATAAGGCTGTTTTGTAACATTTGTTTTACTTCTCCATCTCTACCACCTATCTGCAGCCTCTGAAGTCATTGTATCCCTAATGCTTGTGATACGTTCTGCCAATTACCAAAGGTTTTCCTCTGAACTCGTGAAATAACTCTTTACAATAGCCAGGACATGGAAACAACCTAAATGTCCAACAATAGATGAATGGATAAAGAAGATGTGGTACATCTATACAATGGAATATTACTCAGCTGTAAAAAGGAACGAAATTGGGTCATTTGTAGAGATGTGGATGGACCTAGAGTCTGTCATACAGAGTGAAGTAAGCCAGAAAGAGAAAAACAAATATCGTATATTAATGCATATATGTGGAATCTAGAAAAATGGTACAGATGAACCTATTTCCAGGGCAGGAATAGAGATATACATGTAGAGAAGAGAGATGTGGACATGGGGGGGAAGTGGAAGGGGGAACAAATTGGGAGATTTGGTTTGACATAAATACACTACCATGTGTAAAATAGATAGCTAGAGGGAAACTGCTGTATAGCACAGGAAGCTCATTTCAGTGCTCTGTGAAGACCTAGATGGGTGGGATGGGGGCGGTGGGAGGGAGGTCCAAGAAGGAGGGGATATAGGTATACATATAGCTGATTCACTTCATTGTACAGCAGAAACTAACACAACAGTGTAAAGCAATTTTACTTCAATAATAATAATAATAATAAACCTAATTACATTGGAAATAGATTTGACTTACCAGAATTGTTAGACAGTTTCTCAAATGTCAATTAAATAAGCAATTCAAATAAGCCTGTGAAAAATCTAAGGTTGTATTTCATTGCTTTGGAAGGCTTAGGAAAGAGGTTTTTTATATCTTAACTTCTATAAACATAGAAGTTTCTTCTCATAGAAGGGTGCTAAATGGCCTTTATCAACTCTGTGTTTTCTGCATTCATTCCCATATCTTAGTGGAGAAGCCTGGATCTAACTTTCTCAGAGTGCCTAACTTACACAGTGCCAGTTTGGATTCTCCTATTGAGAGATATTCCTGCAAGATTTGGAAGTTGGAAGGTAATACTAAGCAATTATTCACCAGTGGAAGCTGTGAACAGGCCCATGGATGTCGTCAGTGGCCAACTTTGGGCTTTACCCAAAATTCCCTGCTGTCCTCAGGAAAATCACCCTTTTCAATTGGTCAAGCAGATGAAATCTTCAAGGACAGCTTGCGTGCACCTCTTGTACTTCCGTACTTCCTCAAAGCCTCCTTGACATTTACTACTTCGGGTCTTCCAATGGTCGTATAAGCCACTAATTACCTGCATTCAATCCCTTACTGCCTGAAATACCTGGAGTGGTTTATGTTTCTCTGACTATATCTGACTGACACAGGAGATAATGGGAGAAGGTGTGCACATTAAAGATGAGAGGCTTTGTATTTTGGAGAGTTACTTTTAAATCTCAACTTAAAAAATGCAATGTTTTACTAAGCCTTAACTCAGTATTTGAGACAAGATGAGGAGAAATTTGTAAAGGAGAAAAGAATTCTGGGAAAATGGTTTTTAATACTCCAAATTATTGTCAGTTGGTCAGAGGCCATGACATCTCTCTTTCCTCAGTTTTTCTAGATAGGATTCTTACTTTGCATTTTAAAAAATCTATGATTTGTGTAAGATTACTGAAAAATGAGAAAGGAGCTACTCATGATTATGGTTTATGAAAACAATATCTTGTTATGTAGAAATACATCTACTTTTAGAGAAATAAAGTTTCTAAAGTGAAATTCAAATATATGTGTTGTATTTTACAGGTTGAAAATACAAAAGTTATACTGTAGAAGAAAGTCAAACAAGACAGATCAAAATCATTTATTTTTAAAACCTGGAATTTTAGATCAGACATAAAAAGTTATCAAGCTATCATATACTGAATATATATTACATATGTATAGTAATTTAGTGTATAAAAACTGGCAATTCATAATTCTTATTTCATCAATAACAACCAAAGATTCAGAAACTTTGAAGTGACATATACTGATTTTTATTTTAAAATGTTATATGTGTCTTGGCAGTAATTCACTTTGAAGTAGAAACCATCTGCAGAAAGAATGAGTCATTTTGTACATTTTGTTTGAAATTTTTGAATTGCTTTTTTCTATAATTAATATTTATGTATGAAACTTAAATTGTAAGGTGTTGTGTTATTTCTGATTATATCTGTATAATCACTACTTTGACAGTGGTGAAATAATCTTTCCATAAAAAGACATATCTCTTTTCAGCTATTTTATCATTATAATGGTAGAACTAGCTATGGTTGCTTGTTAAATCTATTAAAGCTTAAACTGTGAGTGGCTACTATTAAAAATTTTAAATATTTCCCTCTTTTCCCTGCCTCACAAAAAGGTCAAGAAGGTCAATAAAATTTTATATTTATTCATATTTCAAAATATCTAGGCAAGTTTTAGAAATGGATGGCGGTGATGGTTGCACAACAATGTGAATGTACATACTACCACAGAAACATATACTTAAAATGGTAACTTTTATGTTATGTATATATTTCCTCACAATAAAAATACTGGAAAATTATTCTATCATTTACTGTTAATCATGATTCATCTTCATCCTTTTTTCCCCCCCTTCAGCAGTGATCAAATTATAATTGATTTCAGGTAGGCAGCGTTGAGATACAACAATAAATATTTTGTTTTAGTAGGTAAAACTTTAAAAACTGTAGGGAGAAATTACTAAAATATTTTATGTAGACTAGAAGTCAACTGATTCATGATAGGCCACTTTATATTTAAATTTATATAATTTATACTTAATGAATGAGCTGAATTCAGACATAATCCATAAGAAAAATGGATTGACTTAGACTAACCATTTAAATAGAGAGAAAGGGAATTATAAGAATTTTATATCTAATTAAGATGGGATCAGTTTTGTCAAGAAGATTGGAAAAGAAAAACAGAACAGCAGCTCAACTCAGTAGTGACAATCCTATGTTGTTCCAGTGCCAGAGAAACCCTTTTCTTTGTTTAATAGTTGTGGGATACCCAAACCTGATTTGCCTCTTGCCTGCCCATATTCTCTAAGGGAACTCATTCTTATACACTCATCCCTCAGCTTTCACAGAGATTACAGTCAGTCTCCCAACAGAGATAAGAGAAGCCATGTGAAGCAATCCCACATGTACAGACAAACCCTATGGCCGCTACCCATAATCCACCCAGCCCTTACTGAAATCAGTAAGCATTTGATGAGGACCAAGAACACACAATGAAAGAATAGGTTAACTTCTTTAAAAGGAAGTTTGGTGGAAAAGAAAGAGGACGTTTTTCTTCCTGTCTCAGTTTGGAAACATTTAAATAACACTAGAAATATTTATATCTTGAAGGTTTGATAGAACCACTTGTGAAAAATCAGTCTTGTTTTATTTTGGAAAGGAGCTGTTTGACAGCTTTCTCAAATCCTACCATGATAATTGGTTTGTTTACATTTTATGTTCTCCTGGTAATTTATATCTTCTGAGAATTTGAAGTCAATTTTCAAATTTATTTGAATAGAGTTGAGTAAAATATTGTCCTATAATTAGTTTCCTCAATATGGTTATGTGATTATTCCCTTGTTTGATTAGATTAGCTTGTGGTTTATCTATTTAATTAGTTTCTTTCAAAATATGAACTGTCGAATTTATTTATTAATGTTAGTATTTGCTGAATATTATTCCATTGTATTTTTATCCATTCACTTGTTTATGCATACTAGGGTGGTTTCCAACTTGGGCTTTTACAAATAAGGCTACCATGACTTACTTGCACATGTCATTTTATGAATATATACTTTTATCTGTTTTAGATGAATACTGAGAAGTGAAATGGCTGGGTATTATGGTAACTATGTTAAACTTTTTAAGAACCTGCCAATTGCTTTTCACAGTGGTTGTATCTTTTTAATTTCCCACCAGCAGTTTGTGGTGACATCCAGTTTAGCGAGACATTCTTAACAAATTTGGTACTCTAAGTTCGTAAATTTATCTATTTTTATAGATATGTAGTGCTATCTCATTTATGGTTTTAACTTATATTTCCCTAATAACTACTTGAAACATTCTTCCACGTGGTTATTTGCCATCTGTATACCTTTTATGGTAAAGTATCTTTTCAGATTTGTGTACTATTTTTTTAATGTGGGTTAACCTTTATCTTATTGAGCTATGAGAGTTCTTTATACATTCTAAAACAAAAGTCCTTTGTCAAATATACACATTGTAATTATTTCTCCATTTTTTGTATCATATTTTCATTTAATTCATAGCCTCCCTTGAAGAACAAACGTTTTAATTTTGATAAACTTTAGTTTACCATTTTTTTATAATCCATGGTTTTTGCATCCTATCTATGAAATGTTCACTTACATCAATACCCAAATATTCTCTCATATATTTTCTAGTAGAAATTTTATAATTTTTGTATTTATATTTAGGTCTATGATCCAATTTGAGTTAATTTTGTGTGTGAAGTGAGGTGATGGACATTTTTTTCCATATAGATATTCAGTTGATTCAGTTGATCCTGCACCATTTCTTCAAAAAACTTTTCTTCCTCACTGAATTGCCCTGGCATTTTTGTTGTAAATCAACTTACCATAAATATGAGTTTAATTTTGTACTCTCAGTTCTGTTCCATTAATCTCTGTGTCTTTCCTTGTCATAGTTTTACCCTTATTCTTACTTTCATTCATCTAAGTATATCTTCATTTGTTCTTTATGCTTGAATGATATTTTTGCTCTATATAGAATTCTGAGTTGATTAATTTTTTTCTTTCAGCTATTAAAATTTTTGATTTCTTGTCTTCTTTCCTTTCTAAATTCTGATGAGAAATCTAGTCATTCAAATTGCTGTTCATCTCTATATTTTTCCTAGATGATCTCAATAATTTATCTTTGTTTTTTAGCTATTTGACTATGATGTGCTTATATACATCACTTAATTTGAGATTTCAGCCATTCTATTTTTATATTTATCTCCTCTTTCTCTTTTTTCTCCTTCTGAGGTTCTAATTTTCTGTATGCTAGACTTGTCTTACAATATGGCCCCATATGTCTCTGAGGTTCTGGTTGTTTTTTTTTTCTCCCAAGTTTTTCTCTTTCCTCTTCAGATTGCATAACCTATCTTCAACTTCATCGACTCATTCCTCATCAACCTCATTTTTCTTTTACACCTTTCAGTAATTTTTTTTATTAAGATGGTATTTTTTTAAGAAGTGTTTCTTTTTCATATTTTGATTCTCTACTGGAAAATTCCAATGCTTTTCTTTTATCATAAATCTGTGTTCCTCATTGGGCACAGTTATAATAGCTTCTTTAAAATCCTTGCTTCATAATTCTAGCATCTGAGTTATCTTGGAGTACTCATCTATTATACGTGTGTTCCATTGAGAATGAGTTACATTGCCCTAGATTTTCTTATGCTAAGAACTTTGGATTGTATCTTGGACAGTGTTAATATAATGGAAACACTAGATTCTGTCATATGTCTCTAAAGGGTGTTGCTGTTTTTATTGTAGAATCCAATTAACTTGCTTATACTTATGTTTCAAGCTATGGCACAGCCATGTTGGGCTAATGCTTAGATCTCGACTCAAACAGTTTTATTCTACCTTGCTCCTGTGTGGTTAATGGGTCAGCCTGACTTGGGCTGACCCATTTTAGACAGACTTTGGGTTCTCTTTCTCTGTCTCTCTCCTGTTTGGTTTACTCCCTCATATCTTCAGTGGTCATTCCCCTGCTTTCTTTGGCAGAAAAGATGGAGGCTTTCTATCAGAGTTTTAGGAACATTACACCATCACCACATCTGTGGTCTCCTTTAGGGCATATGTGTAAAAACCAGGAAACTAACTTTGTGCTGGTCACCTTCCTCAAAATTTCAAAACCTGTTCAAAATTTGCTTACATTTCTTCACCTACTACAGCTCTCAGGCAATTGTTTCTTGTACTGTCATCAGAATTTTTAGTCTATATGTGTGAGGCAGTTAGTTTGCTAGGACCCTGCTGCTTTATACAAGTAGTGGAATTCCTATATACACAAAATTTTGACTATTCTTTTCAAGATTATTTACCAAATATGTTGTAATTTATGTTTTGATTTTCTTTTTTTTTTTGGTATTGGGGGAGAAAGCACAAAGTATAAGGCTGTCTAAGGAGAATCAAAAGTATTAGAGATCTGATCCAGTATCAAATTTTACTAATAATTTTAAGGTACCATTGAAGCAAGAAGAGATCAGAATCATCAATGCAGTTTCCCAGGCCCTTTCTTACAACATCCAAATGTACTATAGCTCTGATTAACATATGAGGTTTCCATGGGATAAATGAGTTCACATCACTTACAAAGAAGATGTCATCCCAGTAATGAAACATTCCCATTGTATAATCAGATAGTTATGTACTATATGAGACATTTTCCAAAGAGTCAGGCACCAAGTATATTTAGTATAAGAAATCTTGGACAGAATAGATATATTCTGCTGAAAGCTCTATTAAATAAATTTCAAAATATTATTAGTTGGTCTCCTAGTTTTTATTTCATTAGCAAGCTGTTTTATAAGAGTTAAAGATTCTTTTGACCGCAAGACACAACACACTGACACCAGCATAGTGTCAGCTTACAGCTCCAAAGGACAAAAGGCTGTCAGGTGTGGCCATGCTTGAGGTTGCACCCAGTAACATAGTAATAGCAAGGTAGGGCTGTCGGAGGCAACTTATCTATGGCAAGTGGGGTGGAGTGGATTTAGCTAAGGGCTTCCAATGGCTTGGCTACTTTAAATAATTTCATGGGATCCAGGAGCTGGGGGCTGTCCAGGTTGTCTAGTACCTGGCCCCTGGGCAATTAGGGCAGGAGAAGAGTGGTCCTTGATTACGAGAGCCTGATACGGGAAATGGTTAAGTGTAGACTTAATCAGCTGCTCTAGAAGGGGAACTGACCAGTTTCTAGACAGAGCCTCAAAACTGGATCAAGATAGCATTTTTAAATAACTATAATACACATGCTTAGAAGGGGATTCTCCCTGGGTCACCTTTATTTTCTGAGTGTGTTCACTCGGTCAAGAGGGAATTGCAGACCTGTCGTATAACTATTGTTTCTACAAGGCATTAGAAAGTGGTTGAGGGGAATTCCAAAAGCAAACAGGGAGTCCAATTTCCCTATCCATTCATGATATTTGGAGGATACCACCTCCCAGGGTATCCTGTACCAGTAGGAGGCAGCTAGGGCAGGTGACAATCATTCTTAGCTGGAAAACGTTGGCCAGAGATCACTCTCCATGATTCCATTCCCTTTGCCTATTCTGGGCATGGAGGAGACCCTGAATCTTTTGAATGTTCCATTGCATGTGAAATTCAGAGTTGAGAACAAGTTGAACATCTCTAGTATTACAGGGTTATATTTTAGAGCAACAAACACCATAAAAAGGAAATTCTATATCATGTTAAAATATGAAAAATGCTACAGTGAAAAGAAAATGGGAATGTAAAGGAGAAGAGAAATTCCTAAGCAGGCTTGTATATTTGCTTCCAGAACATCTTAAATACCGATATTGGATGTTTAAGAAGAAATTATAGATGTTTTGTATAACAGAGAAAAAATACCTACTAATATGGTCACTTATTTGTGCATGAATTTTGTTTTCTCTAGCTCAATTTTTATTATATTTCCCTAAGTGTCTGACTTGATGTGCAGAGATAAAACTATTATAAATATTTACTTAAATTTAAATTAAGAAATAAGTTATTACTTATTAAACTTGGTTCTGTTATATAATTTTCAAGGCAGTGTGATCTAATTTAGAGGATAGCGATAAACATGCTTATCACAACTTAAAACTTTGCTTAATGGCTAAAATATGTTGCACCAAAGATAAAAAAAATAATGTGTATCTCCACATTTTTAAAAGTTAATCTAAAACTAAGTATTTTTTTTTGTTCCTCTTCTTCCACCAGGACTCAAATAATACCTAGGCCATGAAAAACAAAAAATAAAATGAAGGGTTCTACATGTGCAAGTCCACATATTTTATATATTTGTTAATCTTAAAAACAATATTATGAGGAAATAGCGTTTTGGTATTGAAAATGTCACTACCATTTACTTGCTTACTATTTGAGAGGATGCTTATTCCATTGCTCTCAGAAATCATTTCTATAAAAAGCCTGTTTCTTAGTCAGCTTGGGCTGCTATAACAAAATACCATAGACTGGGTTGCTTAACTATTGTTTATTTCTCACAGTTCTGGAGGATAGGAAGTCAAAGATCAAGGTGTGGGCCCTTTTCCTATCTTGTAGACAGCCTTCTTCTCACTGTGTGCTCACATGGCCTTTGTTCCATGCATGTGCATGGAAAAAGAGAGAGGTGTCCTGTCTCTTCCTCCTCTTATAGGGTCATTAATCCCGTCAGGAAGACCCCATCCTCATGACCTCATTAACTCAAATTACCTTCCAAAGGCCAGTCTCCAAATGTGGTCACATTGAAGCCTAGGTTTCAAAATATGAATTTTGGGGAGACACAGTCTGCAATGGTCTGTTTTCGTTTTTAATATGACATAGTCCTCTTTCCTATTTATGGATGATATTAAATTAGTAACCCTGGGCTTACTTACCTTAGCATTTCTGGTCTTGCTAGAAGGTTTTGGGACTTGTTTTTTTTTCCATGAGACACTTTGCCTTTAGTTCACTCATAATAAGGTCAAATATTTGTCTGTAAGAAATAAAAAATAAATAAAACCTCCCACTGAATACTAAATATGACATTTCATTTATTTTATGTAGTCAGTATAAATAGCAGTATCTTAAGGAAATAGAAGTGCAAATAAATAAACTCCACAACAGTTTCAATTCTACAGGTAATCTAATAACTTTCTTGAACATTAAAAAGAAAGTAAAGTAAAATTGCTGTCACTTCCTATGCCTGTGTCATAGTTTTTCATTTACAGAATGGAAAACTAAAACTGAGGGAGGTTAAGTTCTAGCATAAAGTTGCAGAGCTAGTGTGAATTTGCGGGGTAACAAATAATACAACCAAATTCCTCAGTGGCTTAATATAGCAAATTTAATCTCACTTATGCAGATCTGGAGGGCACCCTTTGTCAATTCTTCTCCATCTAGCCTTTGTTCATCTTATCCTTACTCTTCCTCCACCATCTTGGCCACAGAGAGAGAGAAATATAAGACTTCAGGAGCTACTAAGTGGTTTATTCTGGAAGTGACATACATTCTTTTCCTAGTTCATTCTGACATAGCCCTTTTCAACAGCAAGGAAACTGGGAATTTGAGCTTATCATGTGCTTGGAAGACATGGCAATAAGGGTGTAAGCAAGCACTGATTTTAAATACACAAGTAGTATGAGATAAAAACCCAATTTGAACCCAAGGCTGCTAACTCCAGAGCTTACTAAATTAAAATGCCATGTCTAAGAGTATAAAAGAAGTATTAGAAGACACGATTCTCTCATACTCAATTTGTCAGAATAGAGCAAAGACACATCTCTAACGCACAAGTGTGTTTATATTGAGGACTCTGCTTGCAACTTTCAATTATTTAATTATTTCAACAATTTAAAATTGTTTCTAATTAATTCTGACAAACAAGTCAGATGTCTGTTAAACTGAATTATTATCACACATCTCTGCTATTCTCTTTTATCCTACAAAGGTTCTTACTCTCGCTATATTCTTGACATTTAATGAACATCTTCCAAAAGAATGTCCATATTTTGTTTTCTTAGAACAATTTAAGTTTAGTTGAGAATATGTTGGTTGCATATTCATATTATAATGTTGCATTTCATTTTCCCAAGACTGTGGATAGCAAATTGAAATAGTATCTTCTCATGACATATTATTTCAAGAGAAACATACTCACCATCATAGGAAAAGTTTTTATTATAGCACTTAACCCCCCGAAAACAATACTTGTGTTGTGTGTAGTAAGAGTTGAAATTTTAACTATATTGATAAGATGCAAATTATGTCATGTTTTATTATTCAGATTTTCCTACAAAAATAGAAACTCAAATAGTGACTTGGAAGTTATTTTTTAAAAATTCACTGTATTATTACATTTATTTTATAATCACACATTTATTCCTACATATGTCAAATCACTTTTAATGAGGATTCTAAATGGGAATAAGGAAGCATAACCACTCAACGACTAAATTTTAAAAAATAATACATTTCCCTTTTCATATTCTGTCAAAATCAAACATCAAATTCATTTATTTTTCAAGTGAAGAATGAAATAATTTCCTTGTAAACCGACACTATTCACTTTTGCCTTACATCTGAAACTGATTGTTTTAAATGACTACACAATTACACTTTAACTTTCATTGTCAAAATCCATCCATAATGTGGTGCTTAAGTGCATTCTACTTGAATCTCTTTCATCGTCTGGATTCTGCCACTCTCCACTACACATCTCTTTCTTCATGGATTACTGTGTCTGTTGCTATCATTGTTAGAATATTTATTTAAAAGGACATCTTAGGGCTTCCCTGGTGGCGCAGTGGTTGAGAGTCTGCCTGCCTATGCAGGGGACATGGGTTCGTGCCCCAGTCCGGGAAGATCCCATATGCCGCGGAGCGGCTGGGCCCGTGAGCCATGGCCGCTGAGCCTGCGCGTCCGGAGCCTGTGCTCGGCAACGGGAGAGGCCACAGCAGTGAGAGGCCACAGCAGTGAGAGGCCCGCATTCCGCACACAAAAAAAAAAACAAACAAAAAAAATGCACATCTTAGAAGATCAGTGGAAATGAGAATACAGTTCCTTTGTTGACAGCCAGTTCTATTCCAGGGTCTTCAGAATCAAACTGGAGGCTGCCTCATGATTTGGCAGACGTGGGATTTCACAGACTCAAGGCAGAGAGGCTGGGCTGAAGTAAATTATATGGTTGTTTTTGTTCTCCAAAACTTAAAGATTTAATAAAATTATGATATAATTTATACATTTCTTTTATTAAGTCCTAGTTTATTTAACTCTATCTATCTATCTACCTGTCATCTATCTACTATCATATTCTCTTACTACTTGTTTCCCAACATTTTCGTTTATTTGAAAATCCATTTTATTGTATTTAAAAATTCTATTTTTCTTCTGTCTGGTCAAATTGAAAAAGGACAACTTCAAAAATCAAGTATAAGTTCTGTCAAAGACTGAGAAGACTCTCTAATTCTCACCATTTAACTTATCTTTATTAATTCTTTGCCACGAGCAGGGACCACAATCCATTGATCCTATGGCATCTTTACTGTGCCTCACTCCCTTTATAGCCTCATTTCTTTCCATTCCAAACTTAACTTCCGTGGTCGACAGTTATCATCTCTCCCTTTCTCTTAATTTTTTGCCCTTATCTTGCTTCATTGTTTGTTGTTGATGTTTTGCTAAATCTCAGCCCTGACTATATCCAACCCTCTACTTACTGAGAGCCTGCCCTACACAGATAGACCCGGCCTGCACAGGACCTTTGCATCATACTGACTTTTTTCTTTCATCACTCATCGCAAGAAAGCCCTTATGCTGGTCAAAAATGGCCTTATATCATCCTGGTCAATTTACTCTTGCATTCTCTTAGACCAACATCTCATACATTATCCTTTGTTCTCAAGTCTCTTCTACTCTCCTCATTTTCAGCTTTGACCTTGAGGCTTACTTCATTAAAAAACATTGAAACAACCAGTCGAGATTTTTCAAAAACTTTATTCACCACATGAAACTTATTAACTAGGATTCCTGCATCTGTGTCTATACATGTTTCCTTTTCTCTGATTACTTTGAGTGAATCAGTCAGTTTTTCATTAAAAAACAAGCCCTAGAAATACATTTTAACATAATAATTAAACAAAATTATATACTGAGTAGTTTTAATAATATATCTAGGCAGGTACAGATCTAATATGCACTCAATCCCATAACTTTCTTCTGCACAGAGATTTTCCCTAGCTCCCTCACCACTGATACCCTCCCTACTTGAACTTTTCCTTTGGAATGTTATTTTTCTCATCTAAACAAAACAAAGCAAAAAAAAAGCAACTCTCCTAATACTTCTTCACCTTTTTTTAAATCACTCTCAACTCTCTCCTTCAGTTTACAGCTTTGCTTGATGAAAGAATTATGGTCATTTTAATAACATAATTAAGCAGATAAGTAACATTTTCAACCACATAGCGCTTAGATGCATTTATTTTATTTTTTTTATTGTTTTTCAACTGGAAGATAGGGGTTTGATTTTTACTTTATTTATTCATATTTTATTTTTGGCTGCTTGGGTCTTCCTTGTTGCATGCAGGCTTTCTCTAGTTGTAACAAGCAGGGGTTACTCTTCGTGGCAGTGCGCAGTCTTCTCATTGCAGCGGCTTCTACTGTTGTGGAGCATGGGCTCTAGGCACCCGGGCTTCAGTAATTGTGGCATGTGGGCTCAGTAGTTGTGGCTCATGGGCTCTAGAGCGCAGGCTCAGTAGTTGTGGTGCATGGGCTTAGTTGCTTCCTGGACCAGGGCTTGAACCCATGTCCCCTGCATTGAAAGGCAGATTCTTAACCACTGTGTCACCAGGGAAGTCCCAGATTCACTTATTTTAATTCAACAACATCATCCAGCAACTAAAAACTTTTAGCAAGTATTTTTTATAATATAGTTTTAATCTTTTAACCAATATATTCAATATAATAAAAATTACATTCTTCAAATATTTGTATTTTTAAATCATTTTACATATGGAGTGTGTCCACTCAGTATTTTTATGAAATAAGGAAATTAAACCTTATAACATTTTCAAATTGGGTAATGCAGCACTCTTAAAATACCTTACTTGATTTTATTTTATTTAGACCTACTGGTTAAATATATTGATTAAATATAATTTACTTAAAATTATTTTATTTGAAATAGTGACTGTGTTGGCCTTAGAGATGAGAAAGAAACCAATGAACAGGGATCCAATTAAGTCCTGTGCACCACGGCAGTAGTTCTTCTACATTCCACAAATATGTCTTTGTGGTATAATTGAATAGTAGTCATGGCTGTGAACTGTTCCTAGAGTCCTGAAATCTGGATCCATATTTAGTATGTTTTTCGTTGCAGACTGGAGAACATTGAAATACAGTGGGTGGTCATAAAGTTCTCAACAGGAAATATTGAAAAATACATGTTCCCAAACAAATTCTACATAAAAAAACTCATGAAAAATACCCCAACAGAAAGACAATGAAAAAATAAAATTTTTATCTGTGTGGCCTTGCTTTTTGCTTTGATTTTAGAAATTTGAAGATTTTTTTTAAAAAAGTTTAGATAGTTAATATAGTTTATGAAAAGCATAAAATACTTTTTTGTATAATTATTTTCCTACTATTTTAATTAATAGGGCATATTTTTAACTTGCTATAACATTAATTTAGAAATATGAGACACAGGGACTTCGTTGGTGGTCCAGTTGCTAAGACTCCAAGCTCCCAATGCAGGGGGCCCGTGTTTGATCCCTGGTCAGGGAATTAGATCCCACATGCCACACCTAAGAGTTCGCATGCCACAACTAAAGATCCCGCATGTGGCAACGAATATCCTGCATGCCACAACTAGGATCCCACATGCCACAACTAAGATCCAGTGCAGCCAAATAAATAAATAAATATTTAAAAATATGAGACAATATTTCTGGGAAATATTGTTTGTTTTCATTAAATTAAAAAGACTTACATGAATATACCATAGAGGTTAACAAAGAAAATTGTCAAAAGACATGTCCTGTTGAGAAATTATTCCTTTAGTATACACCAAAAATATTCTGAAAGAATAGCAAACTCTTAAATATCTATAGGATCACCTGCAAGCTAAATATATTTTTTTTAATCATTACCTTCAAAGAATTGTATAGGAAGTGATTTGTCTTGTGGTTTAGGACTTCATTTTATCAGTCAAGTTAAAGTCATCCATGTCCAAAGTTAGTCAAAGGGTATACTTACATTTTAAAGAAATCATCCAAAGCAATGAGATCTTAAAAAGGCTTTCTTATGCTTCATGACTTAAAATAATATTTATGCTTACTAAATCAAAACATGAATCTCCAAGATATATGATAGAAAAAGTTACTCAAAGATATTTAATTCTCAGTCAGGACTGATGAATCTTTTTCTTTTTTTTTTTCTTTTTTTTTTCCGGTACATGGGCCTCTCCCGTTGCAGAGCGCAGGCTCCGGACGCGCAGGCTCAGCGGCCATGGCTCACGGGCCCAGCCGCTCCGCGGCATGTGGGATCTTCCCGGACCGGGGCACGAACCCGTGTCCCCTGCATCAGCAGGCGGACTCTCAACCACTGCGCCACCAGGGAAGCCCAGGACTGATCAATTTTAAACCCATACTTGTTACCCATTAGATTTGTAACATTTAGCAAATTTTAGAAGTTGTATTGCTAATTGTGGAATAACAATCTCGAATCCTTTTAAGTCTCACTTTCTTCATCTGTTAATTAGTATATTAGACAAGATCAGGGCTTTTAAGCAACAGCCCACAGGGAAAATCCAGCCACCTCTGGTTGTGTGAAAAATCATTTTATTGGAAGCAGCCTCATTCATTCGTTTACATACTGTTTATGGCTGGGTTCACGTTACAACTGCAGAGTTGGGTGCTTTTTTTTTTTCTTGCGGTACGCGAGCCTCTCACTGCTGTGGCCTCTCCCGTTGCGGAGCACAGGCTCCGGATGCACAGGATCAGCAGCCATGGCTCACGGGCCCGGCCGCTCCGTGGCATGTGGGATCTTCCCAGACCGGGGCACGAACCTGTGTCCCCCGCATCGGCAGGCGGACTCTCAACCACTGCACCACCAGGGAAGCCCGAGTTGGGTGCTTTTGATAGAAATCACATGGCCCATAAAGACTTAAATATTTAGTATCTTATAAAAATATTTATTTATTTATTTTTGGCTGTGTCGGGACTTAGTTGCGGCACATGGTATCTTTCGTTGTGGCACATGGTCTTCTCTCTAGTTGTGGCATACAGCGTTTTTTTTCTCTCTCTAGTTGTGGCACAGGCTCCAGAGCACATGGGCTTAGTTGAGGTGCACAGACTCAGTAGTTGTGGTGGGTGGGCTTAGTTGCCCCATGGCATGTGGGATCTTAGTTCCCCGACAAGGGATCGAACCTGTGTCCCCTGCATTGGAAGGCAGATTTTTTACCACTGGACCACCAGGGAAGTCCCAAATATTTAGTATCTTGATCTTTACAGAAAAAGTTTGCTGGTCACTTGATTAATTGATCTTTTAGGTCCTTTCCAGTTATGAATGCTATATAATGATAAATGCTATATAACCTGATCAGATACACAAGTTGGAAAAGAAAACATGCTACATTTCCTAAGAATTCATTGATTAATTCTGCTAATCACACAGATCATAGTATCATATTTTTTCCAAATACTTAAAACCACTACTTAAAATCTTTTAATTGTGTATTTGAATGCACATATTTTCCAATTTTAGGTAATAACAAAAGTATAATTAAGTAACCAAATAGATTCAAAATAATTAGAGAGGTTGATTCATAACAGGGCTGCCATAATTAGAGATTTAGAGGGAATAAGGTACATTTTCTGGGAAAGCATCAATGTATTGTACTGTAATAAGACTGTGCATAGTAATTTTATTTGTATTTATTTATCTAGATCTAAATCAAGATTAGGTATTCACATATTAAACTATATACAAGCAGCAGAACTTTTCCATGATAATACTGCATATTAGCCAATGAAAATTATTTAGAAGTTTAGCAATGTTTATTCCCATACAGAAAATGCATTCTTGGGCAGTTATAAAAGTTAAGTCTATAACTGGAATTTCAGCTTTTAAAAATAATAAGTTAGTATTAAAAAAAATAAGATAGTCATACCATAAGACCAAAAAAAAAAAAAAAGAATAGCATAATCTTATACGTATATCTGACAGTGAAACTACTCCTCTATTTCTTTAGCTAATTCAGGAAACATTAGCAAAATATCTAATATGTGCCAGGTGTCTTTATATTCGACTGAATCCTTCAGTTCTAACTGGCTTTGATGGATTGCATTATTTTTCAGCAAATAATCACTCTGCCTACCATCACAACTGCCCCACTGATGCTGGGCTTGTTCAAGTGTCAGGCTTGCTTTGGCTAATAGAATATGAACAGATGTGATGTATCTTCTATTTGAACAGAGGCTTTAAATGTGTGAATGTCTGACTTAACCTCTTACATTTCTCTTCTTCAACAAGAGGAGAATGATGATGTTCTACTCCCTCTGCTTATCTAGCTGCGTTCCAGGAATTAAAGACATGTGGAGCACAACTGAATCTAACCCTCAGGCTTGAGTGAAGCCACCATAGCTAGCTCTCAGACATGCCGACAAAAATAAACATTGCTGTAAGTCACTGAGATTTAGGAGGTACTTGTTACGCTGTATATTAATTCAAAACTTCACAAATACAGCAGCCATAGAAAAACTCTGACTCTACTCCTTCTATTTCTACAGGAAAAGTCCCAGTATCACCTATAGAATTTGGAAAGTTTCACAGTATGTAGAAATGGTAAAGTGATCACCATAATATAAAGCAATATGTTATCATGTTCCTGGAGGTTTAGACTTTTTCGTTGATTCACACAGTGAGTAATAATTCAAGGTATAAAAAATGCATTTTTCAGTTTTTATACTACAAGCTATATTTTTAACTGCCATTCTTGGACATCCATTCTTTTCCAGAATAAATATGTAGGTGCTAACTTCAGTTCTAATTCAGACTATAAGTTCTACAAATCTGCTATGATCCAGAAAATTATTTTATCTATTTTTGTATGCTTATCATATCTTCAAAGGCAACATCCTAGAACCAAAATAATATCTTTCAACTTGATATGCCTTACCACTATTCATAAAATTATTACTTCCAAAGTAATCATTTTAAACATATATTATTAAGATATTTTATTATGAAATATGCAATATGCTATGCAACTTACTTGATTATAAAATATTTTTGTATTATACCCACTAATAGTGCTCTAGTCCTACATGACTGAATGAATAACAAAACAAGACCCTACAAGAGATTTGCTGCCTACAAAAGATTTACTTTAGCTTTAAGGGCACACATAGGCTCAAAGTGAATGGATGGAAAAAAAAATATTCTACACAAATAGAAATAAAAGAGAGCAGGGGTAGCTGAACTTATAGCAGACAAATATACTTTAAGCTAAAAAATGTAACAAGGCACATTATATAGTGATAAGTGTGTCAATGCACCAAGAGGAAATAACAGTTGTAAATATGTATTGACCCAACTCTGGAGACCTAAATATGTTAAGAGAAACACAGCAATACAGTAATAGTAGGGCAATTAAATATCTCACTTTTAATGGGATAAATTATCCAGACAGAAATTAATTTAAAAAATTGGACTTGAACTGTACTTTAGACCAAATTGACCTAACAGATATATGCAGACAATTCCTATGAATAGCAGCAAAATACACATTCTTATCAAGGGCACATGGAACATTCTGTAAGGTAGACCATATGTTAGATCACAAAACAAGTCTTATCAAATTAAAAAAAATAAATAAATCATATAAGGTATCTTTTCTGACCACAAGATATGAAACTAGAAATCAGTAACATGAGGAAAACAAGAAAATTAACAAATATGTGGAAATTAAACAACACACTTCTAAACAACAAATGGGTCAAAGGAAAAAAAACAAAAGAGAAATAAAAAATCTTGAACCAAATGAAAATGGAAACACAATACACAAAAACTGATGGGATTCAGCAAAAGCAGTTATAAGAGAAAAGTTTACAGCAATAAATGCCTACATTAAGAAGATAGAAAAATCACAAATAAACAACCTAACTTTATACATCAAGGGACTAGAAAAAAAGAACAAGTAAAGTCCAAGGTTAGCAGAAGAAAGGAAATAATAAAGACTAGGGTGGAAATAAATTAGAGGCTTACAAGACAATAGAAAAAAAAATCAATGAAACCAAGTGCTGGTTTTTTGAAAAAATAAATAAAATCAATAAACCTTTAGCTAGACTTAACAAGAAAAAAAAGAAAGCGAACAACAATAATAAAAAAAATATATGGTTGAAAGAGGATATATTTCCACGGACACCACAGAAATACAAAGGATCATGAGAGACCACTATGAACAATTATACACCAAGAAATTGGACCACCCAGAAGAAATGGATAAATTACCAGAAACATACAACCTATAAAGACTGAATCATGAAGAAACAGAAAACCTGAACTGATCAATTACTAGTAAGGAGATTGAATCAGTAATCAAAAACCTCCTAACATAGAAAACCATAGGACCGGATGACTTCACAGGTGAATTCTACTCCACATTCAGGAAGAATTAATGTGACTCTTTCTCAAATGATTTGAAAAGAAGGAAACATTCCCAAACTCACTTTATGAGGCCAGCATTACACTGATACCAAACCAGAAAAGGACACTAAAAGATAATAAAATTACAGCCCCAAATCCCTGATGAATACAGATGTAAAAATTCTCAACAAAATACTAGCAAACTAAATTCAACAGTACATTAAAAGGATCACAGATCATGATCAAGTGGGCTTTATCCCTGGCTGCAAGGAAATTTCACCATAAACAAATCAATAAATGCAATACACCACTTTAACACAGTGAAGGACAAAAGCCACATGACTATCTCAATGGACGTAGAAAAATCATTCGACAAAATTCAACATTCATTAATGATAAAAACTCTCAACAAAGTGGGCATAGAAGAAATGTACCTCATCATAATAAAGGCCATATATGGCAAGCCCATAGCTAACATCAGACTCAACTTGTCAAAGGTTGAAAGCTTTTCCTCTAAGACCAGGAATAAAACAAGGGTACACTCTATCTTCAGTCCTGTTCAACATAGAAAGGACTTCCAAGTACTGAAGTCCTTACGAGAGTAATTAGGCAAGAAAAATAAATAAAAGGCATCCAAATCAGAAAGGAAGAAATAAAATTGTCTCTGTTTGCAGATGATATGGTCTTATATGTATAGAAAATCCTAAAGATTCCACCAAAAAAATTTTAGAAGTAACAAATGAATTCAGTAAAATTTCAGGATACAAAATCAACATGAAAAAATCTGTTGTATTTCTATATACTTACAATAAAATATTTAAAAACAAATAAAGAAAACATATTCTATTTACAGTAGCACCAAAGGCAAAATAGCAATAAATTTAACCAAGGAGGTGAAAGATCTGTACAACCAAAAACTGTAATACACTGATGAAAGAAATTGAAGAAGATGCAAATAAATGGAAAGATAGTCCATGTTCAGAGATCAGAAGAGTTAATATTGTTAAAATAGCCATACTACCCAAAGTCATCTATAGATTTAAGACAATCCTTATCAAAATTCCAATGGTATTTTTCACAGAAAGAAATCCTAAAATTCATAAGGAACCACAAAAGACCCTGAATAACCAAAGCAATCTTGAGAAAGAACAAAGCTGGAGGCATAACACTTCCTGATTTGAAACTATATTACTAATATATTGCTATCAAACAGTACGATATAGGCATAAAAACAGACACATAGATCAGTGGAACAGAATAGACAGCCCAGAAATAAACCCATACACATATGGTCAACTAATATTTGACAAAGGAGCCAAGCATACTCAATAGGGAAAGGATAAACTATTCAATAAATGGTGTTGGGAGAACTGGATTTCACATGCAAAAGAATGAAATTCAACTCCTATGTTACACTCTCACAAAAGTTTATTCCAAATGTATAAGGACTTAAATATAAAACCTGAAACAGTAAATCTCCTAGAAGAAAACATAGGGAAAAAATCCTTGACATCTGTGTTGGCAGTCAATTTCTGAATATGACACCAATGCACAGACAATGAAAGCAAAAATCAAGTGACACTACATCAAATGAATAAACTTCTACACAGCATGAGTAACAATCAGCAAACTGAAGAAGCAACTTATGAAATAGGATAAAATATTGGCAAACCATATTATCTGATAAGGGGTTAATGTACAAAACATATAAGAAACTCACACAACTAAATAACAACAAAAAGTCAGATTTAAAAATGGGCAAAGATCCTGAATAGACATTTTTCCAAAGAAGACATGCAAATGGTCATGAAAAAGTGTTCAACAAATCCTAATTAACATCAGGGAAATGCAAATAAAAACTACAATGAGATATCACTTCACACCTGTTAAAATGACAGTTATCAAAAAGACTAGAGCTAACAACTGCTACTGAGTATGGGGAGGAAAGAAAGGGACCCTGTACAATTTGTGGGAACATAAATTGGTAGAGCCACTATGAAAACAGTGTGGAGATTTCTCAAAAATTTAAAATAGGATTACCATATGATCCAGCTACCCACTTCTTTATATATATCCAAAGGAAATGTAATCACTGTCTAGAAGACATCTGTATCTCCATGTTCATTGCAACATACTTCACAATAGCTAAAACATGGAAACAACCTAAGTGTCAGTCAACAGATGAATGGTTGAAGACAATGTAGTATATACATACAATGAAATATTATTCAACCTCAAAATGGATAGAAATTTTGCAATATGCTACAATACGGATGAACCTTGAAGACACTGTGCTAAATAAAATAAGCCAGTCACAAAAAGACAAATACTGTATGATTCACCTCTACGAGGAACAAAGAGTGGTCAAAATCATGAAATGAGAAAGTGAAGTGGTGGTTGCCAGAGAGGAGAATGGAGAGTTACTGCTTAGAGTTCCAGTTTACAAAATGAAAAGAGTTATCAAGATGGATGGTAGTGATGGCTGCACAACAGTGTGAATGTATTTAATACTACTAACCTGGACACTTAAAATAGTTAAGATGGGGGCTTCTCTGGTGGCGCAGTGGTTGGGAGTCTGCCTGCCAATGCAGGGGACGCGGGTTCGTGCCCGGGTCCAGGAAGATCCCACATGCCGGGGAGCGGCTGGGCCCGTGAGCCATGGCCTCTGAGCCTGCGCGTCTGGAGCCTGTGCTCCGCAACGGGAGAGGCCACAACAGTGAGAAGGCCCGCGTACTGCAAAAAAAAAAAAAAAAAAATAGTTAAGATGGTAAATTTTATGTTATGTGTATCTTAATACAATAAAAAAGAAACATAAAGCAAATTAATTTCTCTATGAATTTTAAAACCATGAAAATGGAAAAACAATAAAGAAACAAAAAACTATGCTTACATTGAAGAGTTGATATGAAATTGAAAAGAAATTATATTTGCAAAGTAAAAACAAAGTAAAAGCTTGACACATAATGAATAATAAATTTTAACCATCACGCTTATTGACAATTAGATTTGAGTGTCTTCACCTTAGCTTAGACACAACACTGAAAAAAAATGGTGAAATATATACTAACATTCTTTTACTAAATGTCTGGAACTATATATATCTCACATTTATAAATTAGCTCCTGAATAGAGTTCACATTTATGATCTGATTGATTCTCACAAGTAGTTTAAGGCACAGAAATGACAGTATTATCTAAATTTCAAGAATATAAACCTAAACACCAAAATATTTCTTTAAAAGAGGAGAAATATAACACTCACTTTTGGATTCTCAGTTTTGGATTCCCAGTTTCATTCTGTTACTTCATGAAATCCTTATGATTATAAGATATAAATTAGAGATCTTTCCTATTATAGTAAATTTTCGCCACCTAATGTATATAGCCATCAATGCCGAATTTTAGCCATGAGGCCAATCATAGAAAAGTAAGCCAAATGCTATGAGTATATTCTTCTCAATTATATATTTAGAGACATGTGAAATTGATGGTATTTAAAGCCTAAAATAAACACTGTCAGGAAATATGTAAAGGTTTTACTTTTATTTTATTGTGTATTATCACACAATTTTAAATCATAAATTTGAATTTATCAAAATACACACTTGGAAGACTTCTAACTATAATTTCAAACAAAAATGTGGTCTGTGTTTTATGAGTAAATATAAAGTTGCATTTACTACTTTTAAATCTTCAAGATCACTCAGCTAAAGCTATTTTCTAAGCTGCCATGGTACCTGTGTATGTGAATTGATCATGATTACCAAATACCAAATTTATATAGTTATAAATATGAGATATGGCATTGAGCTCTGGCTTTAATGAAGACTGAAGGCGTATAGTTTCATATTTTACTAATAAAGATATATCAGGAAATATAAGTTCAGGGAGCTGGTAATAATTTTAAATTAATATATTAGATTGTTCTAACAAATGTAGGCTATGCTAAAGGAATAAGAAAAGATCACGTACACATATGCACACACACACACACACACACACACACACATGCACACACACAACAATTTTAACTTAAGTCCTGGGGATAAATGTTTGCAAAGAAGTTACTGTATTTTTCTCCTTTTTATTTATATAGGCTAATAATAGATTGGGTAGAGAGAGAGATAGATGATAGAAGTTCTATATAAGCTGAATGCCAAAATTTTCATAAAATTTAATGTCAAAAGCATCTCAGTAATAATTACGCTCAAAGTTGGAATGACATGTGAGAATGTTATGTAAACAAATGCTAGAGATTTTGGAAATACATAGATCATAGTTTGCTCATCCTACTCTAATTATACAGTTTATAATATTAAAAATATTAAAAACTAAAACTGAAAATATAAAAATGAAATATTTATCACAGTACTTAGAAAAAAGATTTAAAACTCCCTGTTTAGTTAAGGACATACAACCTACTTGGTTAAAATACATCTGATATTCTTAGAAATAATATAAAACAAAAGCAGCTGATTATATTTTATCATATTCCAGATTATTATTAATAAAACTAAGTCTAATTTTATTGTAAATGACAACAGTCTATCATTACCTTTGAGGCAATACATATATGAATGTCACTGTATTTATAAATATGAAAATAAATATTGCTAATGGTAGATAATTTTTGTTGAACCTCTTTTCATATCCCTACCTGTACACGTTTAGAAATTGTATATCTACTATTTTGTACAGATTAAATTTTAAGAGCATACATTATTTTAACCTGATAAATTCTTATATAATGTCACTATATATAACACTTAGACTCATTTAATAATTGGATTCATATTGCAGCTGTATATAAAAATTCTATGATTTTCTACATTTATTTTTATAATACATAGCCATGAATATAAGTGGAGTAAATACACTCTCTCTGGCTCATAATATAATATAAAATATTTTAATTAGTTATTTTTAATTAGGCAGATATTATATTATACATACATTTTTAAGAGTCTCTATCCGAAATTTCCCTTCTTGTAATTTATATACAGAATATGTCAGTAAAATTTTGGAGGTTGGAGATAAATAAACTGGGCTCAACACCTCCCACCCATGTACTATCTTATCTAGTTGTGAACATTTTATGATGTGATGTGATGCAGTCTTCTCTTCTTAAAATTGAATAGTATTTGTAATTTTTATCAGATAAGTCAACATATCTATTGGTTATTTTTTTTAATTGCACCAAACAATGTATTTTAGCTAGGTAAGCAGAAAAGGATTTATTAATCGGTACAGATAGTATGTGGAGTCTGACTTTCCAGAAAAAACTCCCAAAATGTTAAGGTGGAAATGGGCTGCTGAAGGCAATGAATGCCCTGCACCCCAGCTGTTGTGTGTGTGCATTGGCTCTGAAAGAAGAGATTTTGCATGCTGATTGAAGCTACCCAAATCATGTCTGTAAAGTACTGGAATCATGCTTGTTACATAGCAAGCCCACAATAAGTGCTACCTATTAATACTTTTATGATCTAATTATATCCGTATTTACTTCACTTGTACATTTTTGCAGCTTACATATTTCAAAACTGGACCCTAAAATCTCTTTTTTCTCCACATTCCCTTTATTCAACCTGAGATGCCAAGTTCTGTGCTTTTCTCTTTTATACTATATACATGGATTGATATTTTTTAAATTTATTGAGGTTTAACTGAAGTAAAATAAACTACAAATATTTCAACTGTACAATTTGATCAGTTTCGACATATTTGTACACTTCTGAATGTATCATCCTAAACAATACAAAGAACATTTCTATCAAAAAAAAGAGAAAAAATAAGAACATTTCTATCACCCCAAAACCAGCTTCCTCCTTCCTCTTAGAAATCCTCCTTTCCTACTCCCCTTCCCTCAGCAACCATTGACTTGAATTCTGTCATTGTGATTCATTTGCATGATCTAGATTTGTATATAAGAGTAATCAGATAGAATCTACTATGTGCCTGACTTCTTTCACTCAAGATAATGATTTTGCAGTTGAACTATGTTTTTGTGCATATCAATAGTTCTTTTCTTTTTTACTGATGTGAAACATTCTATTTTATGAATACATCATAATTTGCTTATTCGTTCATCTCTTGATAGACGTTGGGTTCTTTATCATTTTGGGGCTATTACAGATAATGCTGATCTGAACATTCCTGTACAATTCTTTTTGTGAACATATGTTTTCATTTCTCTTGGGTAAATAACTAAGAGGGAACTGACTAGATTTTGTCATAAGTTTAGACTGACATACTGTTTTCCAAACTGGTTGTGCCACTTTACATTATCACCAGCAGTAAATGTAAAGTCTAGTTTGTCCAGCTCCTTGACAATACTTGATATGGTCAGACTTTTCAATTTTAGCTAATCTAATGGGTATATAGAGGTAGATCCTAATTGTATTAATTTTCATTTCCCTGATGACTAATGAAGTACAGCATTTTTTCATGTGTTTGTTACCTATTTGCATATGATTTTGGGTGGTGTCTTTCAAATTTTCTGCCCATATATCATTATTTCTTTATTTGTCATTATTGAGTTCTAATAGGGTTTTATATATCTTGGACACAGGTGATTTGTCCAAGATATGTCTTGGACAAAAGTATCTTTTCTCAGATTATCCTTTGCATTTTGGATTTCTTAACAATGTCTTTGGAATGGAAAAGTTTTGGTTAATTCTAATTTATTGATGAATTCTAATTTATCATTTTTTTATGCCTCATGCCTTTTGGGATCTATCACACAAAAACTTTTTTTATACACAGATGGCAAATATTTTGTCACATATTTTATTTCTTTTCAATTAACATTTACATCCATCATACACTTTAAGTTAATTTTATATATACTGTGAATCTTTCCTTTTGCCTATAATTATTTGTTTTCTCTGGTAAATTAATCTGTTGTTCTTTTCCTTTTGTGTAGTTAATGGCATTCAAGTGTTTTCTATTTACATATAAAAAATAAATAGAATGGTTACCTTAAGTAATTGGTGAGGATTTTCTCTGTAGTTTTAAAATTCTTTAAACCCAGAAATCCCCTCTCCTGAATGTGTAGCTTTGTAGAAAACACTGATTAAGCTGTCAACATATTTAGACTGAAAGGATTTGCTTTTGTCCTAGTTGGTGTAGGATAAGCAGGCAGTTGGACTCAAACCAGTTGTCGATAGAAGGCATTTGCATTGTGTGGAACATTTTTTTTTTTTTTTTTTTTTTTTTTGCGGTATGCGGGCCTCTCACTGTTGTGGCCTCCCCCTTTGCGGAGCACAGGCTCCGGACGCGCAGGCTCAGCGGCCATGGCTCACGGGCCCAGCCGCTCCGCGGCATGTGGGATCCTCCCGGACCGGGGCACGAACCCGTGTCCCCTGCATCGGCAGGCGGACTCTCAACCACTGCGCCACCAGGGAAGCCCTGTGTGGAACTTTTGCTTCCTAGAAATATTTATATTTTCCTTTTCTATTTTAGAATTCTATATCCAGCACAAACATTTAGAATCTTTTCCTCTCCATTCTCTTCTGTTGGATTCCAACTGCTTAGGAATCTCATTCTTTCTCAGATTGGCCAAACAATTTATTTATAGAAAGATTATTAATTTTATCCTGACATAAATATTCCAGTAGGGAAAATGGCTCTGAACAAGTTCGAATCTATTTGATGGATAAGAAAGGGCGAAGCATTGCAGGTAGGATATACACTGATGTGAAGCGCGCGCTCTCTCTCTCTGTCCTTGGCTGCCACCACTGCTGCTTATTTGGGCAACAGTGCAGAAGACACTTTATGTAAGGCGACTAGACACACACAACAGGAGCAGAGCAGACTTATCTATGTGTGCCTCTTTATTGACTCCGAGTTTCCTATTGGACATGAACCTGCATGTGTTAGTCCACACACCTGTGGTCCTGCCAGATTCTTGATAATTCAGTATTCTTCTATCCATGAAGTTTCTATCTTTGTATACTAATAATCTTTGTGTTTCTAAACAGGAATAACATTTATACCATGGCAATTACAGGCCCTTGAAGTAAAATCAGCTTGGTAAAGTCACATGATCCTCAGCTTTCAATCACCTTTTGGAACGTTCTCTATGTTTCAGCACTTAGGTTAGGTATTGTCTATACTGTCTCTCTGCCTACAGCTTCTCATCACTTCTGCCAGCAGCTCTCCTCCAGAGGGGAGTTAAATTTGTATATTAAGACCTCTAAATAACATTAAAATGACTAAAATTAATGGTTACTTGGGAAAGAGCAAATTGAACCAATGGGGAAAAGCCAGATTTAGCATCAGTCTGTCACTTATACCAAGTCACATACTTAAGATATCTGTGCATCTAAACGATCATTTTCATTTGTGCTAATGTTGCTATATGAAGGTGTATGGAGCTACTGTAAACAGTTTGCTTCTATATTTTCTTTTATAATTAACAAATATGAATACAATTACATCTATGTTTTAAATATTTACTTGAACATCTTGCCGACTTTCCAATACACATCCAACTTCTTCATTTACTTCTGCATTAAATTCATTTGTTCTGTCAGTGAGTGGAAATTCTACCATCAAAGATTTATGCAACTGACATAAAAATCATTTTAAAATTCTTACCTTCTAATTTTCTCCCAAGTATCTATGTTTGTTGTTAGTTCCTGAATTATATATTGCTATTCAAGAAAAACACTCCTATTAAGGGACATCAAATTGTCAATTATATGAATAGCTAGAAAATGCTGTGGTTTACTTAAACCAAACTTACCTCTCTCAATGTCAAGTAGCTGTAACTTTGGGGCAATCTCCAATTAATAGAGTTAATATTTGTCAACAAATATTTGAGAAAACATAATAAAATAATTCATCAGACTTCACAACTTTGGCTTAGCATGCTTATAATATTCTGGAGTGAATTAGTTTTTCCACACACAGGATACATGTAGTTCTATGCACACGGGTAAGCAGATAGCAAATGACTCCATAAAATGCACCTTGTAGTTGAGCAATGAGGACAGAGCGTATCTCCTGTTGACACAGTTAGTCATTTTGCTTTTCATGTGGCATCTGGATCCTCATCTGTTTTATTCCATTTTTATTTTAGGGAACAAACTATAACCATGAGTACATTTTCAGTACTAGTTGCCACAGAGTTGTAGAATTTTACAGCTGGAAAAAACCTCAGAGATTAGCGCATTTAGCACCTTAGGAATTTCTAGCTGAGATTTGGGCAGGCGTAAAGCGAAGGGACTCCTCAGAAGAATAATACGTAAGATGCAAAGACTTGAGTTTTTTCCTGAGAACGTTTTAGAACAGAACTTATATCCATAAAATGTGTACTCCTAACAAGAATATTGATAGGTCCCAGGGGCACCGCTTTTGTTCTTGAGATTCAAGCTCTCACTCCTCATAAATTCACATCTATTACCATCACTGCTGTTCCTGAGCCCTCCCACGACTCTTCCAATAACAATTCACTGAAACTTAACGTGAGGGCCCTTCCTGTGCACGCATACATTTAGAGCTAATGCTATGTTGCCACAGAGGTGCTCTCTAGTAGCAATGGTAACCGCAGCTCATACCCAGAAAGTGGTAGCTCAGATATTCGATTTAGATGGATATTTTCAGAGAAGCAATTTGGAATACTATATTTTTCAGTGCTTTAGTCCTCATAAATGATATCAATCAAACCACTGCAGCTATGCCAGCACCTTGCTGAGTAGACATAAGGATTTAACAGTTAGTTATAAGAAGTTAATGGGTTAGATCAGATAAGCAGTTTTATAAGGGGTCTGAAAAGAGTCATTTTCCTTTTCACTTACCTAATTTGCACTCGACAGCGTAGGGCAGTTTCTTAGCATCGAACCAATTGAATTTTATAGCAACTTTTTTCCCCAAAAGCATATGATTTTCTCTCATTTAAAAATCAAAGCCTAGGTGACTTTTTTTTTTTTTTTGAGTATCAGATCATTTCCAGTATGGAACGGCATATTTCCCAATATTTAAGGGTATTAATGAAGTACTAAAATTAAGAATTGGAAAGTGATTATATAATTGAAGTGAAATAAGGAGAGAAGTGAGAACAGGAAGGGTTATTGGACAACAAGGGGTAATAGGATTGTAGGTGTTGATGGGTTTTAGTGATTTTTAAAAATAGAGTAGGAGGGCCTAAATGAGAAAGAGTTGGGATTGGGGATGGGCACTAGACTGAGGGTGTGATGCTTGAGGCAGGTTATAGGTGGAACATTAGTTTTAGGGGTTCAACGTTAGCATATAGGAATAAATAGCTGATGCAGCATAGAAAAGGGCATAGAAGGAGAGAAATAGCTTCCCACTAGCTAGCTATTTTACATTTGGTAGTATTTATAAGTCCAAGCCACTCTCTCACTTTGTCCCAGCTTACCCTTCCCCCTCCCCATGTCCTCAAGTCCATTCACTATGTCTGCATCTTTATTCCTGTCCTGCCCCTAGGTTCTTCAGAACCATTCTTTTTTAGAATCCATATATACGTGTTAGCATACGGTATTCGTTTTTCTCTTTCTGACTTACTTCACTCTGTATGACAGACTCTAGTTCCATCCATCTCACTACAAATAACTCAATTTCGTTTCTTTTTATGGCTGAGTAGTATTCCATTGTATATATATGCCACATCTTCTTTATCCATTCATCTGTCAATGGACACTTAGGTTGCTTCCATGTCTTGGCTATTGTAAATAGAGCTGCAATGAACATTGTGGTACAGGACTCTTTTTGAATTACGGTTTTCACAGGGTATATGCCCAGTAGTGGGATTGCTGGGTCATATGGTAGTTCTATTTGTAGTTTTTTAAGGAACCTCCATCCTGTTCTCCATAGTGGCTGTATCAATTTACATTGCCACCAACAGTGCAAGAGGGTTCCCTTTTCTCCACACCCTCTCCAGCATTTATTGTTTGTAGATTTTTTGATGATGGCCATTCTGACTGATGTGAGATGATACCTCATTGTAGTTTTGATCTGCATTTCTCTAATGATTAGTGATGTTCAGCATTCTTTCATGTGTTTGTTGGCAATCTGGATATCTTCTTTGGAGAAATGTCTATTTAGGTCTTCTGCCCATTTTTGGATTGGGTTGTTTGTTTTTTTGACATTGAAGCTGCATGAGCTACTTGTAAATTTTGGAGGTTAATCCTTTGTCAGTTGCTTCATTTGAAAATATTTTCTCCCATTCTGAGGGTTGTCTTTTCGTCTTGTTTATGGTTTCCTTTACTGTGTAAAAGCTTTTAAGTTTCATTAGGTCCCATTTGTTTTTGTTTTTATTTCCATTTCTCTAAGAGGTGGATCAAAAGGATTTTGCTGTGATTTATGTCATAGAATGTTCTGCCTATGTTTTCCTCTAAGAGTTTGATAGTGTCTGGCCTTACATTTATGCCTTTAATCCATTTTGAGTTTATTTTTGTGTATGGTGTTAGGGAGTGTTATAATTTCATTATTTTACATGTAGCTGTCCAGTTTTCCCAGCACCACTTATTGAAGAGACTGTCTTTTCTCCATTGTATATTCTTGCCTCCTTTATCAAAACTAAGGTGACCATATGTGCATGGATTTATCTCTGGTCTTTCTATCCTGTTCCATTGATCTATATTTCTGTTTTTGTGCGAGTACCATACTGTCTTGATTACTGTAGCTTTGTAGTATAGGCTGAAGTCCAGAAGCCTGATTCCTCCAGCTCCATTTTTCTTTCTAAAAATTGCTTTGGCTATTTGGGGTCTTTTGTGTTTCCATACAAATTGTGAAATTTTTTGTTCTAGTTCTGTGATAAATGCCATTGGTAGTTTGATAGGGATTGCATTGAATCTGTAGATTGCTTTGGGTAGTATAGTCATTTTCACAGTGTTGATTCTTCCAATCCAAGAAGAAATGGGGGCGTTTTAAGTGGGAGGAAGAGACGGCATTGAGGTAGAGATAAGCACCTGTATTGTAAATATAAATGTGTGATCATGGGTGTGAAATGCACAGGACACTATTTTTAAATCATATGAAGCAAATGGTGTTGAACAGAATGTAAGAGTGCTTGCTTTCCCTATCTTTCCTTTTGTAACCTTTTCATCTTAACTGCTTTCATCTCTTAGACCCCATTCCACTTGCAGTGTGAAAATGTTTGCAACTAGTAAAAGCTCTGCCATTGCACACTTGAGAGCTTGACCTTGGTCTCAGGCTACTTTCTGAAATGCCCTTGTTGTTTCTCTGTGAGCCTTCTACCCCCTGTGCAGAATTTAAAGGTGCATTTGATCGTTCTCAACATGTATTTCTTTTGTGCAGTTTCATGGTGGGAAAGTCTATTGCTCTTAATAGTTTTACTTCGCAGGGTAGTTCTACTTTTTCTCCTTCAAATACATTGCCTCCTAATCTTTTGAGCACAGAGAGCAAAAGATAATATATGAGCTATAAATATATTCAGACAAACCAGGCTGCTTATCTTCAGACTGAACATGCTGTTTTATTCCTACTACAAACTATTGGGGTAAAAAATGGTGTGATGTGGGTCAGTATTTATTCACAACTAAATTAGGAGGATTAGAAATTTTTTAAAGTAAACCTTAGGGGGTTGTAAAAATCCAAACTAAAATATATTCTAATGAATTTGGGATCTTTGCAGTGTTTGAGCTTGCTTATTAAAAATAAACTGAGTGATACAATTAATCTCAGCTTAGATCCACTGAGGAATATACTTAATTTGGTTAAGACTCATATATTTTATTTTTTTGTTTTATTTTATTTTTTAACATCTTTATTGGAGTATAATTGCTTTACAATGTTGTGTTAGTTTCTGCTGTATAAGACGCATATATTTTAATAGTGATGGTTTGGGTTACTCAGAATGGGAGAAGATAAAGCATTAAATTCCATTGCATAGCTTTAACTAGCTTACACAATTCAGTGTTTCATTTTCAGAGCCCTCTGTGATAGAACTACCCACTGAACAATTTCGGACACTATCAGCCTCACCTGTCCCAGCTTTAGAGTAACCACTTTTGCATGTGCTCACCCAGCCCCCTCGCTGGTGACCAATTTCACACTAGCACAAAGTAATGGCGCCTTGTCTCAGGGTTGCACTACACTAGGACTGCCCTGTTGCTGTTCAAGTAAGACACCAAGACACCAAGAATCACACTGGGTATCTATGCACGTCCAACCCAAAAGTGTAGGGAGTTACCCATAGAGAGAATCTTAGACAGGAGTTTGCACCTTATTTTCTCCTTTCTTTCTACTGGACAGCCCTGTCCTGAGATGCAATATTTTATATGGTTCTCAGAAGACAGGCCATGAAAATATGCCACTCAACTCTCCTGCTGTAGGAAGCATGACTGACATGGACCCAGCTGCTATGCTGGGATTCCACCACCACATTCATTGCCCCGACCACGCCTTCCATAGGATGCTTTCAGCCAAAGGCAGAGAACGGCGGAGATAGTAAAGCAGACCCATTCTTGCAGATGTAAGATGCTGGACTCCTTTGGTAGGTGACATTGGCTCCAGGGCCACTCATCTGCCTGGACAAATCTTCCTTTGAAATGCATTACAATCTGAGGCTCTGCCTATCCTCCTTTGGCTCCTTCACAGCAGTCAGACCTGCAACCTGGTCTGATGGCCCTGCCACCCCATTCAAGTCCCTCCCCTTTCCCCCCCACAGTCCTTTACCTCAGTAAATCTCCTGCACCTCTATAGTTACATCTCAGTATCTGCCTGGCAGAGAACCTGAACTAACCCAAGTAGTACTAGGAATAACTAGTCCAAGACTACAGACAGAAAGAAGGGAACTTAGGACTGGCTTAATTCTCACCCAGCAGGCCAAAACAACACTGCCCTGAAGAGTAGTGGGCACAGATAATCCCTGGCACAAGTGGTGACCTGATTGCTAAAGATTTCACTCTTGATGACCTAGTAAAATGCCCACCTGGAGAGAAATATCTCAGGTGCAATGATCCAGGTATTTGAAATATATAGAGGGAATGATGCCTGCAGAAACAGAGGCATTAACTGGTTATTAAAGAGTTGTTTTGACATCTTGCAGACAGATAATGAGGGGAAAAAAGTGGTTAAGAAACTGCTAATGGCTGAGTGTGAGAGCCAGAAGGCCTCTGGTAGCTTATAAAGAGGCCCTCATCTCCTATAGTAGATATGTCTTTTCACAGCTAAATTGATATTTAGAGGCACAGACCTCAGAGATGTCAGAATGCTTAGCCAAGGCGGATCAGTTACATTAAGGTCAGGGTTCTGCTTGGAAGAACCCCATACCCTGAAACACAAGATGAGAACATCTGGAGAAGTGCCCTTGAAGATGTTGATTTTTCAGGCACGCATGAACTTCCAAGCCTTCAGAGTTTGCCTTTCCTCCCCTAATAAGAGATAGCACTCCCACTATATTAAAAGATGCTGCAGAGACCTGACCCTGACCAGGCAAGAAGAGAGGCCTCAGACAATGCTCTCACCTCCTCTCCTGTCCCTGAAAATATATTTAATTGTCATTCTTGGCAGCTGGAGAAAACACACACATAAGTTCCCTGTTCTATTGGTGCTGGCATAATGAAGAAGGCCAAATACAAACCAATAATTAGGGTGAGGTCACAACATATGCCACCTGTCGACATGCCAGGCCTGATAAGTTTGGACACAGGCCATACACTGAAGGAGTTACAAGAAGTAGCTTGTAGGCACTGGTAAAAGGCAGAGGATTAGCTCTGAACCTGGATATCAAGGATGATTGATCAAGCAGGCTACTGGCACAGAAGACTAGAAATAGGAGAATTTTCTTAAGACATGAGATTAAACACTCTGGTCAGGACCCCAGAGGATGGACTAACTCACTGCTAGGTTGGCACTTAAAAGGTTAGAAAAAGTGATAGCCAAGCTTCAGAGAAGTGGAAATGTCTAAGTTTGCTCTGGCAGCTGGTAAAGAGAGGGATACAGCAGCAGATAGAGCATCAGAGAGGGATACAGTAGGGGAAATGGTCAGGACTGAAAGGATCTGTTATGTAAGGCCAGAGAACCCGCCAGATAGGAGAGTCCACAGAACACATTAGGAATGTATTGATGAGAGGAGCTCCTGCATCTTGAAGAAGTTGAGTGATGGCTGTCCTCTTTAAGACATGGCTGATGGTATAAGAGGCAACAACAGAATCACAGAGTGGGGCTCATTTATATCCCCGGGAATAATGACCCCTCAAAGCACTAGAGACCAGATGGCAGTGCTTAACAGGAGGAAGTCAGGATGCCTAATTAGCATAACGACTAGCAATATGGAAGCACAGCTGAGGAGCTTTGATCCACATGGAGTTGGGTGATAGGTAAAAGAGCATGATAATCCTAAGCATAAAATAGGCAACTGACGAGGGTTCTGTTTGATATATAAACCCCAAAAGACAAAAATAAGTGAACAGAGGCAGAAGGTGGTTGTTTCAATAGTTACATTCCCTTGCATATTTTCCAGACTCGAGCCAATTTCCTAGTCCAGAATCCTTTGCCTAAAGAGCACTTTCTACAACAGGTTACTAAAAAAAAAGGACTCTGCAACACTGAGGCAAATGTATATTGTAACGATTACCCCAGTCCTTCCCCAAAGAGATCTATAAACAACCATTTACTCAGCTGATTTTACACAGGCTCTATGTTGGTATTAATATCTGGAGACCCAAAACATCACCATGGTCTCTTTTTCAGAGGAGTTTCCATGGACCAGATAATAAATAGAGTCCTGGCTAAACTCCAGATCACAATGGGCCCAATAGGTAAGAATGAGAACCCAGCGGTCATGTCCCATGTCCCTGCAAATATATTTGAATGGCTATTCTTGGCAGTTGGAGAAAACACCCACGTTGGTTCCCTGTTGTATTGGTGCTGGCATAGTAAAGAAGGCCAAAGGCAAATCTCTAAAACTTCCCCCATTCTGGCTAAGATAATAAATCAAAGACAATATTGTGTGCCCAGAGAAATGGCAAAAATTAATACTGCCATTAAAGACCTGCATTAAGTCCCAGTGGCGGCTCCTATCACGTCTCCTTTTAATTCACAAGATTGGCCTGCACAGAAGCAACTAACTGTAGATGGATGCAGACTTAACAAGTAGTATTCCTGACTGTAGCTGTTGTGCCTAAGGTGGTACTATTGATGAAGCATATTAATAAATTCTCACTTATATAGCATGCAGCATTCATGTAGTGAATGCATCATTTTCTATTCCCATCAGAAAATTGGATCAGAAACAGATCACATTCACATGGGATGACAGAAATATTCACATAGAGTTCTGTCTTATGGGTATGTAATATCTCCTGCTATCTGTCATAATATAATCCAAAGATGTCTCAACTGCCTTCATGTCTCCCAGGACATCACACTGTTCCACTGTATCAAAGACATCATGCTATTGGTTGATGAACTAAAGGCTGGTCATGAACTAGTTCGTTGGCATGAACTAAAGGTTGCAAGCATATTGGAGGGCTTGTCAATACAGCTGGGCTGCAGAGGATGGGACATAAACCCTCTGAAAATTCATGACTACCTTTTCAGTGAAATTTCTAAGCATCAAGTGCTTGCTGGAGTATCTGTTGAAAGACTTCTTTCCATGGATCTCTCATATTTCTACATTTCTTACATGCAGAGGCAATGACAGCCCTTCTTCCAGACTCATTTTTCAAGAATGTTTGTAAAGGAAATAGCCTTGGAATACAAAGGAAGTGTGTCCCTCCACAGAAAAGGGCAGTTTTGTTTACTGCCCAGTATAATAAAGAGAATACCTCCACCTGGGACAAAGCTCGGTTGTACTGTAAAACATTTGGGTCCCTAAGCCCATGTGAAAATATTAATGTACAGCATCCACCTGGGTTTTTCTGAATCGTCCCTGTGGCGCTTGGGCTATTTCCTGTGCCATAAAAATAACATTCTGTATATATGATGGAGGAATCTCGTGTCTTCTGCCAACATCTATGCAGTTGTGGCAGGCTACCTTTTAGCTGGCAAGTAGGATAAAATCTCAGACCCTTCACAGATTCTTGATAGTTTTTTGGTGAGGAGAACAGAATGATGTCAGAAACATAGCTCTGGAAGAGAAAGGATGAGGATCTTGTAGATCAAGATATGAAATATGATATCATGGAATATGGGAAGATTCCTGGCATCTGGTCACAGATGCTTTCCTCCAAGTGGTAGGTAAGGGAGGGAAGTTAGTGTCTCCTGCTCTTCTGACAGGTAATGAATTTCTACAAGATGAGTGGCTAGAAGAGGGATTAAAAAAATGCCCTCCTAGTGATCTGGCTGTTGTAAATTCTCCTGTGGATGAGAAGAAGGAGTGTTATCATGGCAAAAGTCATGGGGCTGGAGCTGATGAAATCAAAGGTTTCAGCAATAAGAATATAGAGCCACCCCTTTGTTTCTATCTCATTGCAGCTTCTGGAAATTTTTGTCAGGCATGCACTCCTAATAGGCTACTCTGATTAACCTGGCCGATGGGCTGGGAATAAATGCTGACATACTCAAAATACCCAAATCAAGTGTTGAAAATCATTTGCACCAGCTTGGTTATGTTCATTGCTTCGATGTTTGGGTTCCACATAAGTTAAGCGAAAGAAACCTTGACCGTATTTCCGCATGCAATTCTCTACTTAAATGTAAGAAAAACGTTCTGTTTTTAAAACAAATTGTGATGGGCAATGAAAAGTGGATACTGTACAACAATGCGGAATGGAAGAGACTGTGGGGCAAGAGAAATGAACCACCACCGACCACACCAAAGGCCAGTCTTCATCCAAAGAAGGTGATGTTGTGTATATGATGGATTGGAAGGGAGTCCTCTATTATGAGCTCCTTCCGGAAAACCAAATGATTAATTCCAACAAATGCTGTTCCCAATTAGACCAACTGAAAGCAGCACTCGATGAAAACCGTCCAGAATTAGTCAACAGAAAACACATAATCTTTCATAAGGATAATGCAAGACTGCATGTTTCTTTGATGACCAGACAAAAACAGTTACAGCTGGCTGGGAAGTTCTGATTCATCCACCGTATTCACCAGACATTGAACCTTTGGATTTCCATTTATTTCGGTCTTTACAAAATTCTCTTAATGGAAAAAAACTTCAATTCCCTGAAAGACTGTAAAAGGCACCTGGAACAGTTCTTTGCTCAAAAAGATAAAATGTTTTGGGAAGATGGAATTATGAAGTTGCCTGAAAAATGGCAGAAGGTAGTGGAACAAAAGGGTGAATTCGTTGTTCAATAAAGTTCTTGGTGAAAATGGAAAATGTGTCTTTTATTTTTACTTAAAAACTGAAGGCACGGGGCTTCCCTGGTGGCGCAGTGGTTGAGAGTCCGCCTGCTGACGCAGGGGACACCGGTTCGTGCCCCGGTCCGGGAAGATCCCACATGCTGCAGAGTGGCTGGGCCCGTGAGCCATGGGCCGCTGAGCCTGCGCGTCTGGAGCATGTGCTCCGCAGTTGGAGAGGCCACAACGGTGAGACGCCCGCGTACGGCAAAAAAAAAAAAAAAAAAAAAAAAACTGAAGGCACTTTTTGGCCAACCCACTACTAGGGATTAGAGACATCTCATTGACTTGCAAAAAAGCATGTGTTGGCCAATTCTATCACTCATAACAAACCTGGCCAGTGAGTTGAGGCTGGACTGTAAGGCTTCCATAATCAAGATTGTGTCATCGATAACTTTAGTTAAAATAAGGGACAGCATTCATACCGCTTTTTCAAAAGGCATGACTCCCAGCATAGAGAAACGTGTTCAAGGAGTGTGCATAAACTACAAGTCATTTATTTCTTCAGGAACCTTGAGCTAGTTGCCAAGTGCAGCATCATTTTGGAACCCACTACTTAAATGTGTAAGCTTCCTGAGGAGAGGGATTTATGTTAGCTTCTCCACTGAAATATTGAAACATCCAGCACATTATCTCATAAATATTAATAATTGTTGAATGGATGTACAATACTATAATATGTGTTTACTAAAAGTACAAGGAAGATGTTTTACTAATTGGTAATGATGAGAAAAAAATGGGACTGGCCCAAAATTTCATCCAGTTGAATGGAAAGAATTAGATCCACAGCATTTGTTTGAATGGATACTAGAGAAGAAGAATAAAGTTCACTGTTGATTATGCTCCATGAATCTGGCTTATTACATGGACAGGTTATGATGGTCATAATAAACCACAGACATTTACTGAGTATCTAGAATGTTCCATCATTTGACTGGTTGCTGGGAAACAAGTAAATGTCATAGGTGATAATGATTGCAAAGCTTCAGTGAAGGAAATTGGTATCAAGGGGCTAGGTTGAGAACAGAAACATACAAACAGAAGTATAATGAAAATTGAATGGCACATAACAGAGATTTAAAAAAGAATGTTTCTCAAGAGATACAGGATAAATGAGAAACTTCCATTTCAAGAATAACAATTCGACAATGAAACTGCCATGTTAAACTGAAAAACAAAAATCCAAATGACCCAATTCAAATTGGAACAAAGTTAAGAAATGCAATTTTCCCTGAAACAGCAGTTTACTGTAATGACTAAACCTTCAGAGACCTGAACCCAGGGCAGTGGCCAGGGGTGGCAGACAATGTATTTCTTGTTTTCCCACTCTTCATAAATGGGTAACCACATTTGATGGAAAGTTAGATTGCTAGGGTTGCTGCAGCAAAGCTTCACAAACTGGGTAAGTAATACAACAGAATTTATTTTCTCACACATCTGAAGGCTAGAAATCTAAAATCAAGGAGCTGGCTGGCAAAGTTGTTCCCTCTGAGGGCTGTGAGGGAAGAACCTGTTTCAGGCTTCTCGCCTTGGCTTGTAGATGAATATCTTCTCCCTGGGTTTTTTCCATTATTTTCCCTTTATGCATGCCGATCTCTGTGTCCAAATTTTCCCTTTGTATAAAGACTCCAGTTATATTGGATTAGGGTCTACCCTCAAAATCTTATTTTAACTAATTATATCTACAATGACCCTATTCCAAATAAAGTCACATGATGAGGTACTGAGGGCTAGGGATTTAAATTGTGAATTTTTGAGGGACACAATTCAACTCATAACAGATAGATTGGATATTCTGAAGTTCAAAATTAAAAGTCTAAATGGATATATTGCAAGGTAATATTTGGGAGTAGAAATATCTACTAAATATAAAACTAATAATATAACATGATCTTGAGCTACGTTGGCAAGATTCTTATAGGATATTAGTAAACTGATACCACAGTAACTACACTGTAATAGTGAAGAGCATAGGTTTTCAGTTAGATGGAAAAGATTTCAAATCTTTGTTCTGCTAATCAAGTGCTATTTGACCTTAGAGAATTAATTTTACCTTTGAAACATGTTTCCTCATCTATACATATGGCAATAATAACAGAATTTGCAAATAAGGTTATTGTAAAAATTAAGTGAATTGCTATTTGTAAAGTCCTTATTGCTGTCATTATTCTTGGTATAGTATTAAAGCTATTGCTGTCCTGCTCTGTTTCCAAAACTGAAAATGTGGGTCACAATTCACTTTCACAAGTGCTAGTAATATTTATAAACAATCTTGTACATAATCACCAAGATGATTACTTTTATATTTGTATGTTGCATTAGTTTCCTAGGGATGCTGTAACAAAGTACCACAATATAGTTCACTAAAATAGGATAAACTTTTTACCTCACAATTCTGGAAGCCAGAAATCCCAAATCAAGGTGCTAGCTTCCTCCAAAGAATCTAGGGGAGAATCCTTCCTTACCTCTTCAATTTTTTATCTCTTGGCACTCCTTGGTTTGTGGCAACATAACTCTGTCCTCATCTTCACATGCCATTCTCTCTGTGTCCCTCTGTGTGTTCTCTCCTCTTATAAATACGGCCAGTTTGGAATTAGGACTCACCCTAATCCAGTGTGAACTCATTTTAGCTGATTACATCAGTAAAGACTCTATTTCAAATCAAGTCACATTCGGAGGTTCTAGATGAACATGAGTTCTTGGGGAACACTGTATATCCCACTACAGTCTGACATCTGGTCCTGTCAAATTCATGTCAATTCCACATGCAAAATATATTTACCCCAATCCTGAATCTCTCCAAATCTTAATCCATTTCAGCTTTAGCTCTAAATTCAAAATCTCATCTAAGTATCATCAACTCAAAAAGTTGCAAATTTCATCATCTAAAGCATCTAAATCGGTATGGGTGAGACTCTGGTTCTAATCCACTCAGAAGCAAATTCCTCTCTCTCTCTCTCTCACCTGTGAAACTAAAAAAGAAGTTATCTGCTTCTCAAATACGGTGGTGGGACTGGTATAAGATAGATGTGCCCATTCCAAAAGGGAAAAAGTGGAATGAATAAAGGAGTAACTGGTCCAACATCCAGCAGGGCAAATTTCATTCGGTTTCAAGGCCTGAAAATAACCTGTGGCTTGATGTTCTGCCCTCTGGGGTCCTGAAAGTCGCCCCAATCTCTGGCTTGTGGATGAAATAGAGGCTTCGCCCTTCCAGCCTGTGGTGCCAGTGATTGCCTGCCAGCCTCTGAGCCAGACTCAGAGTCATACTTCCTTTCTCTTGAAGGATAACACATGTATGCAGCTGAGTACCTCTATCAGCTCATTTCCTGCCTGTGGAATTTTGGCAAAAGTAGTTTAAAATAGGTACTGTGTATTCCCTCAAGATGCACAAACATCCAGGTATCTCTCTTTGATGTTAGCAGCTGGTGATACTATCTAAGTAAATCTACTAGTCAATTAGTAATTTCAAAATGGTGCTCTGGCTCTGTCATTCTTTATTTATTAGCTGGGATACTTCCCCTAGTCAACTATTTTTGTAGTCACACCTGATTAGAAAATAATGCAATAACTAACTTCTCTGAGAATGAATTTACATGTTCCTGGCTTTAATTTAATTTAATCCTGGCTTTAATTCTTGTTTGTTTGTTTATTTTTTAATTAGCTGCTATACAATGCCAACAAATTCACTGTAACAGACCATCTCTGTCTGCATAATTGTAAATGGTCCTACAAAAATAACAGAGGCACAGCTCAGGAACCCTTAGAAATAGAGAACTGCAGATACGCAGTGGAAGAAACTGGAAAACAGGATTGCAAATAACTTACTTGGCTCACTAATTCATTGTGGAATTCTCCCACTTTTTTTTTTCCTTTAAATTAAAATATAGTCTTTTCACTCTTTGGGCAAAATGCTAAGTACCTTTATTGTGAAATGCCTCCTCCATACTTAATATTTTTAATTTATATTCTACAATATATACTATTTTACTCATGATGAAAGTACTTAGAAAAATATATATGATAGGGAAAGCAATTCAACTTTTTATAAATAATGAGAATGACAAAAACTAATATAAGACAAGGAAGTATGTTGCTCTCATTTTCACCAGTACTGTTAACATAATAGGGTATAATTACTAACATTAATAGAGTCAATGGGCTATACAGTGTAGAGAATAGAAAAAAAGTTTCTATGAATAAAATAAATGTTACTTTTTTGTTATATGTATACGAGATGCTTATAAAAATAGCAATAGATTAGAATACGTTCTCCTTTATCATCTGAAATACCAGGGTAAAGGGACATATCTGAGAATAGTTTTTTGGATGGTATTTACTTCCGATTACCTCCGAAGAGAGAAAAATAAGATACATTACTCTGTGTCCTACCCAGTGTTGGGGATGAGATAGTTAGACACATAATCCTGCAAACTGGAATAGTTTGATGGTGAGGAAGAAAATGAAGTCATGGCTGGAGAAAAAAGGAAGCAGTTCATTCAGGTGCATATAAATGGTATCATCGTGTTCACATATCTGTTGAATGGTGGACTTTTTCCATGACATTATTTGGGAATATATTTTCACAGGCAAAAAAAAAAAAGGAGGGGGAGAGCAGAACTATTAACCTATTAACACAATGAAGCAGAGAAAACAAGAGCTGTACAGAAAAAAGAAACAAGCAAAGAATGAGCAGATTGAGTGAAAATGCTGCAGGGCCTCAGAGAAACAGAAGTTAGCATGGGGAATATTCCAGTATGAAGATAAATGGAGCAATAGGGATTTTCACTAGGAACACATGACTTTTGAAACAAATTGATGAACATTGTTCTAAACATGGCTTGTGTGTAAATTCAATAACAGTGATGAAACTATAGAGAAGGGCCTATAAAAAAGAAATCTCTGAGCACATTGGCACCAGTCAAAACAGTGTGAGTCACAGAGAAAGGGAGAAATCTAGATCAGACTACAGGAGAGACTATCTTTAAGATAGTCACAGTAATTTTCACTAGTTCCTCTTTTTTTTTTTTTTGATCCTGCGTGGCATGCAGGATCTTACTTCCCTGACCAGGGATGGAACCCACGCCCCTTGCAGTGGAAACTTGGACTTAAAGCACTGGATTGCCAGGGAAATCTCACTAGTTCCTTTAATGAGACTTAACTGTGAAGGACCTAAAGTCTTCTGAACTAGTTTCTTGCATAGTTTGTGATTTGTTGTTATGCATAGGTGGATTTTATTATAAAGGCTTCATTTCATTGTGTGGGTTTATAATGTGTTTATAAAGGAAGTGGCTTAAAGGGACCCTCCAGGTACCTCATATATTGTTTTAGACTAATTTGATTTTCTGGACTGAATGAATCTCAATCAATGAAATGCACTGGAGATCCTGGTAACCCAAACTGGTCAAACCAGGGAAGCTACGCTCTTTAGAGAATACTGCCACAACTATACTGACTTCTGCTGGGGGGGTGGGGTTGCTACATTTATAATAATAGTACAAACCAGACACTTAAATCACCTTCACAAATACCGTGTTAAAACCATAACGTTTATAATGAAAAATAAACAATAGTTAATGTTTGTTGAGTGCCGTTTCAAGCATTTTAAACACTTTATCTTATTTAATCACCAAGATATCCTTATAAGATAAATGTTGCAATAGTCCATGTTAATGGTGGGTAAACAGAGGCAAGGAGAATTTAAAGGACTTGGCCATGTCATTAACCTATGAAGTAGAAGAGTTGGATTTAAAATTTAGTTAATCTGGTTCTAATGCCATGCTTTCTATACTGCATTATAGTGAGTATCAATAATGGAAGAGCTAACAACAGTAGAATATTTTTGAAAAAGCAAAACATAATTTCTATTCTACCTTTCAAAATAAGTAAATAAGAATTTTGAATGGAGCATATTCTATCTATCTACACACATGCATATACATATAGGTGTGTGTACATGTACATATATTTTTTTCTTATATAAATCCTGGAAGTCAAATACTGTTAACAATATCTTACTGATAACTAAGTGAAAGTTGGATACCTTATACAAGGTCACAGCACTGGAAAATTCTGAATATGGAACCCTGTTATAAAGATTTTGGCTTTCTGAGCCTGTCCCTAAAAGGAATGCTATTAAAAGAAAGTTCAAATCAAATGAGAGACAGCTAAACTAATAAGAAAATGTCATTCTTTCTCTTTCTGATTGCTTTATTGTAAGAAACATGTATCTATTTAGAAATCTTGAATATATTTGTAAATACAAATTCTTGGAATTTTAAACTCGTAAAATCAAAATAAAATAACATTTATTCATCCATCTGTCCTTTATTGACACCCTCCTTTTATTAATAATAAGACTATATTAAGTCCAAGTCCAAGTCCAATATATTAACTATATTATTATATTATATTAATAATAAGACTATATTAAGTCTATTAATTCTTTTTTTTTTCCCCTAGGAATTCTTAAACAAAAAAAAATTCCCTGGTCTAATGAAAGAAATGGGGAAGACTACAACCGAACTTAATAAGTATGCATCATGTGAGGGAGCTCGCCATAAATTAGCACTGAGAAGGAACAATTGATTCTGGGTGTACTCTGGGACTCTGATAAAGATTCTGCATTTTTAGAAAAAAATAAATTATTGAGGTGAAATTCACAAAACAAAATTAACCATTTTAAAGTAAATAATTCAGTGACATTTAGTACATTCCCAACGTTGTGTGACTGCCACTTCTACATAATTTCAAAGTTTTTCCATCACTCCCGAAGTAAAATCCCTTAGCCATGAAGCAGTTCCTCCCTACTCCCTCTTCCTTACAACCCCTTGGAGACCAGCAACCAATATTCTGTCTTCATGGTAAGGATTTTACATTTTGACTCTACAGATGTGTTACAATTTTTGTTGTTTCCTGAGAGGATTTGATTAGATCCATAGAAAACATTCTAACACATCTATTAGAATGTCAGAATTGTCTACTTTGCAGACGGATGAATAAATTGCCTAAGTTAAAACTGAATTTTTTATAAACAGATTATAAATTGGATACTTAATATATTGGGGGCTGATTGTTTTCATTGCATAAGCTATTTTATGAAATATTCCTCAAATAACTGAGTTATTATCTGCAATTTGAAATTAAATCTGAAGTTTATATTAGACATTACTAAGCTTCTAACACTAGTTTTACGTGCCTGAAAAAAATTTGCTAAACTATAACTACTTCTTACTCCTGGAGTGCTGAAAATTTCTAGCAGACATGATATCTTTCTGATATCTAATGACTATCAGGCAATTTCCATCACACCATTTAGTCAAATGATTCTAGCCTAAACTGGCAAACCCAAGTACTAACAACAGAATACTTTCTTTCACATTCAGTAAACGTCTACCATGTCTCATAATTTGATGCTAAAGTTTTGTCTTCACTAAATATCCAAGTGAACTTAAAACTATTAGAAATGAAATAAATTTAGTTGTACTAGGCATATGCTGTTTCTTTTATTTCTGTGATTCTGTGCATGTGTGCAAGAGTGATGTTTTCCCTAAAAATAATTTATAAAATGCCTTCTCTTTGTGAGTTGAGCATAGCATCCTATTGATTCCTTGATATTTTAGTCCTTACAATCATTTTTAAAAATTCCATTGTGTCACTTGTCAAAATTGTGTAACATATTAATCACAAATACTGCATTTTCCAATACTTTTGATGAATAATATAACTCATAGATGAAGTCACATAAAGAGGAAAGTATATACTAACCAGAATGTAATAATTTCATAATTGTATAAAATTTAATTAGCAGACACAAAGGACAAACCACAGTTTAATTCCCAGAAAGCAATTTGTCCCAAGATTCTTCTAGACGGTTTCTTCATGTCAAACAGGTAGTCTGAATGTATGTTGTATTTGTCAAAGCTTTACACTTCTGTTTTATAAGTTTTGAGGATTGATGGCCTGTTTCAGAATTGGAGACCAATTTCATTTAATTCTTTGGTTTACTTGATAAAAGCTCTCACTATAAACTATTGTTCTTCTCTAGGCAAAAACTTAATTACAGAAGACATCTTACAGTAGAAGACATTTAATTAACTAACCAACATGAAGAATGCTGTAAACTCTGGCAAGAGCAAGAAGGGTGAATGATTATATCCACAGTATCAGAAATGTGTCTCCGAGACCTTGTAATAGTGATACTAGACATACATGATTGTCCTGGGTCAATTCCTGCTGGAAAATATCAATGGATTCTTGAGATTTTTAGGCAGATTTTTATGCTTTTTGGAGATAATTTATTTGTAATTAATTCTAATGTTGGCACATTATTCAGTGGACAGAAAAATCCAGCACCTAAAGAAAGTTAGACACAGAAAGATGAGTGTCATTGGAACGTATAACTGAAACAGGTAAGGGTTAGTTAAGGGTCACGCTTTGTGGATAACAAGAATCCACATACCTCGAATAGCTGTCCACTGGAAACCTCTCAGGAAGTAAGACCCTTAAATGTAATTTGGAATCGAGTTACTGATAAGATCAAGGTCTTCTTTCTTCACAAAGCATCCAAGCTACAAGATTAAATAAGCCCTAAACTTGATCATTGTTACCACATTATGAATGTGTTGAATGGGGAAGTAGAGTAATTAAATGGCAAGGAAAAATGGAATGTGACAGTTATTATGGAAGCTAGAAAAGAGAGCTGAGTGACACTATGCCCTCGTGCCTCCAGCTAACTTGTTAAAGGAAACAAGATATTGTATCCGGGTGGACAGGAACATGATAGTTGCTAGAGAAAACGGCTAATCTACAATGAAGAAAAGAGCTCTTTAGAAAGAATCAATGAAATGGTATTTACACTTTCCAAATATATTTCTCTTTACTCCGTTTACTAAATTTCCCTGCAACTTCAATGATATCAAAAAGTGGGGGAAATATTTTTAATGTATTGAAACAATTTTGTACCTACAAAAATTGTTAATGACTTTATCTCTGGCTGGGAGTGCTATGAAAATATCGCCTGTGCATTTATATTATGCATGAAAATTGTAAGAAAGAATGTCATCTGCCATATGAATATTGCATAAAGTGTTAGACAGTTATATGAAAATGTAATTATATTTTAATATCTACATCTATTCATTCTTTTATCAAAGTTGCCCAAGATGATAACAGAGGCAATAAAGGTGAAACAAAAACAATAAGAACACATGGTCAAGAGTAAAAAATGTATCTGGAACATAAAATCTTCTGTCCAGACTAGAAAAAGATTGAAGAGAAGACATCTAAACTGATGGGAGAAATCTCTTTACATAGAGGTAAGGTCTAATATCTGCCATGAGTAGATCTAGGTTTTGTGGGACCTACAATTTTTTGTAGCCCTCTTTAAGAAAAAGAGTACAAAACTGAAAATACAAAATTCAGATACGGAAGTAAATATTTATTCAGAGTGAAGAAAATAAATCATAATAAACGGTGAAATTTAAAAGCTAACAAAACCAAAATTATCATAAAATCCAAAATAATGACATAATGTTTTTATTAAGCAACTACTTACTACAATTCTATATTATAATTGCCCTATATTTCTGGCTGCATAATTCTTATTTCTTCAAATGAAAATATTTTGCAGTATAATGTACTGTAAAGAAAATGAATATACTTTAATTTTTACGTTATTATTGATTATTTGATCATGTAGAAATTTATTGTAGCTTCCTAACTGTTACTGACAATGTCATGCTAAGATGTAAGTGATATCGTGGCACACTTAAAACCTTCCACTCACACATAGATATGCTTGCTGCTCAGAGGACTGCTACAAACTTGTGCCCTACAAACACAAGAATTATGACCAATCTATTTTTCATGGCTTTCAATTGGAAAACTAAAAGAGAAAAATGTATTGTGGGTTTATAATTATAAAAATTGTATAATTGAGAGTATTTAAAAGGAAAGATCTTCTTTTTTAGTGGCTCCTATGAGAATATAATTATATGCCTATAATTTTATATAACTAGTGATTGGAAGAATTTTCTGCAGTCTAGTTACTGATCTAGGACAATTAAAATCTTATTTCTTCATTTCCCAGATGCTTTCAATATGCTTATACATTTTTTGTGTCGGGGGGGTGGTGGGTGGCATCTTCATGTCAGGTGAATTGGCACTGTGTGGTCAGAAATATTCCTAGGTTGGAACAGCTAACAATCATTTAACTATACCTGAAAATGATTGTGAGCTACATACTTATATCCAACAAATCCCAAACTAAATAAAAAATAATGTCCTAAATATAACTTTGTTTTTATTGAATCCCCCAAAGCAGCATGACTATTCTGACATCAACTGAACTGAGGGACCGTGGGCAGAAGGGACAACATATTGAAAGAGACATTGTAGACAAAGTGTTATGTTAACAGATGTTATTAAAAAAAAAAAAGTGTAAGTACATAACAAGGCCCATTCCAGGGCCTCGGAGACACATAGAACAGCTATTGGGATCATTTCCATGAAATGGAAACCCCATGGTTCCATGAGTAACTCCACTCTCCTTTGCTTATCCATCTGTGAGCTCAAGCTTGTCATGATATGTGTGGACATCATTAGCACTTTGAAATAAGAACCATGGGAAACACTCAGGCTTCTTTTCTTCCTCCATATTCTTCTCTCTCTTTTTTCTCTTTCTCTCTCTCTCTTTTCTTCTCTCTCTCTCTTTTCTTCTCTCTCTCTCCCTTCTCTTTCCCTATCCCTCTCCCTTTCCTTCTTTCTGTCCTTCTCTGAATAGAAGCCAAGAGAGAGATGGGGTGATTAACAAAAACACTTTTAATGAAGAATAATCTCTATATTTTCATCTTATTCCCTATACTACTTTATTATATTGAAAAAAAGGAACATTTTATAGATGATGTGTTTATCTAATCAAAAGAAATCATATATGATACCTACACACTATTCTGTTTTTTAAATAAAGAGAAGTTCCTGGATGTGACAGTGTGAGTGAATTTTCTGAAACTGGATAAGAATGGGTGAAAAAAGCTGGGTGACATATGTACAAAGTTCATAATAATGTAATTCCAGTATCAGATTTTAGAAATGATTCAGGATAAAATTGAAAAGCTCTAATCCAACATTGGTATAAGAACAACTTTGAATGGAGGTTTTTTACAAATAAATATGACAATGATAAACAGACTGCTTAAGATCTTTCTATGAGCTATTGTTCAAAAAAAGTAAAATTAGGTGATTCATTTCTTATCCATTTCTTATTGTACCAAGAATAAAAGAATGGGAATGCATCCTTCTGTCCAAATTTTCACAAGGTTAAAAAAAGAAAAGTTAAATCTGTACATTTCAAAAAAACCAGCCTGCTAAGTCCATTGATTAGTAAGGTGACATACCTACCTTCTATCCTACAAAATAACTAAGGAATGCTCTCTGACTATTGCAGCAACTCAGCTCCAATCTCCTCTGTTTTATGTGCACCAAGGAGACAACAGTTCTACTTACAATTGTAGATATATGTGGAATGTGTATGTGTGTGTAACTATTGATACACATACTACCTGCCATACCTCATGATATAAGCATATTGATAACAGACAAGTGTCTATATTGATTAAAAGGCCTTATATGTGAAATTTCATTAATTTATTTTCAAATCAGTCAAAGGTTCAACCAAAACAACACCTCTTTTCAACTGAAAAGGGCAGTAATGGCATATTATTCTAAAAAGCATAATGTTTCTTGGTTTTCAAAAATACAACAGGAAAAAAATATATATGTATATTGCTATGTCACACAATTTAATGGATTTAATCTAACATTGTAGTAGTCATTGCTGTTTGATTTTATTTATCAAGTGAAAGTCTGATAGAATAGATAATGCCATTTGTCAAGTAAATGGCAGAGCTGAGGTTCAGAATCAGATATCAGCTGTTTGACTTACATGCAACTACATAATTATCTACACCTTAAAACATGTATATATTTTCCTGGAATTTGTATACACTTCTCTCTCCATAGACCTTATATTTACATATGAGTCTGGGGATGCCCTTCCCTTTGGAAGAATAAATATACCGGCAACATTTAGTGGCACCAGGCTTACACTGTGATTTGTTTTAGCCAATTAAATATTGGCAATGTAACATATACCAATTCCCAATAGAAGTTTTGGGAGTTAGTTTTAGATCCTCTGGGTATCTCTTTTCTCTCTGCCAGAAGACTGAATGTGTTCCAGGTAAGACCACTCTGCAGTCTGTATCTTACAGTAAAGCTGACATGGAGCAGAGCCACAGCTGACCCACGGACAGATAATTAATAGAAAAATGAACCTCCATTATTTTAAGCCAGTGTGGCTTTATTTTTTGCATTTTATAACAAAACTTGGCATAAACTTACATGATATGGAATTTTTTAAATGTTAGAATAGATTATTATAATTTTAGGAATAATTTAAATAGAAAAGAATGACAAGTTGATAACACATTTCTTTGATATCATGGGATTCAAAACTCAAACTTCTCCTTGATTTAACTGGGCAACTATTTTACAAATCATCTAAAAATGTGTGCATTTTCCCAATAATAAATCCTGCATGCTTTTCAAAGAATGAAACTCAAATAATCACTGTTTCATAGCCTGAGATGCTCTTGCTATTTGGTAAGTGCAAATGTTTCCAAAGCAGCAAATGTTCTGTCAGGGAGTTTCACTGATGTTTTCATTGGATTGTTCTATTATCTGAACACGTCTGCCAAAAGAAAGCACCTGTGCAATAAAGAGTGTACAGAAGCTGCCAGGCTGCAACAGCAGAAGGAAAGTAGAGTGCACGCTGACAAGTTACCTGTCATCCTCAGATCTACCGAGTGGTTATGATAGATGCTTCTGCTACTCGATGTCTCATGATAACTTCTGTACACCAGGAAGAACCTTCTGTCTTGGGAATACAATGGAAAATTGGACTGCAGATAAAGAACAAAGAACATTCAGGTTTTCAGCTACAAAGTCTCTTCTTAGGAGATATTAAAACATAACTGGCAAAAAAGAGCAATGTATGTTGTTTTTTTCACAGTTTTTCTTTGGGCTTCTAAGATTCTGTAAATGCGTTACAGGATTTTAATGTAATTTATTCTAAGAAAATATACTGTTTTATGTTTTTTATAAATGCAACAAAAAATATGAAGTTGAATTTGGAGAAAAGCACTCCTCAAGATATACTTGGTCAGTATTATTTGGCATTCTCAAATTATAAATTTTTTTCAATAGAACTATCGAAAGTACACATACTGTGACAAATCATGGGTAAAATGATTGCCAATATGCCATGATCTTATTCATATTTTTATTCCAGTTGTTCCCTATCAAGAATGAAAGTGAAAGTAGGCACCCTTGAGATTTTAAGCACCCCTCACACTCCTTCTATTTTATTAATAAATTTGCTTCAAGTAGTTAAATTTTTAACTTAAATTTTTGTTCCCTGTCTCTACACAACAGAAGCTGGAGAACAGATTGAAGGTGTACTTCTAATTTTTCATGAAAAATTCAAGTCATTTTACTAGTTAATATATAAATACAATAAGAAATTTAAATTCTGCCATAACATCAGCTAAAACTTTGTTCAATGCCAGACAAGCTGGTTGGCTCAGTAACATCACAGTAGCCGCTTTATAATTCACTGTCTTTGCCTCTTCTCAGAATTAAACCAAAGAGAACATTTTAAAAAAATTATATGCTTGATGTTGATTTAAGTGTATAGCCGACATATTATAAAAATAATTCCACAAATAGTCTGATACTTTCTACAAGTTAACTATAAAATAACAGGAGAAAGATAGTCCCTGCGACTCTCTAATTCAATTATATCATAAAAACTCATTGTGTACTTCAAAAATAAATTAACTCAAGATGTTACTCAACACCCCATCTGCTATACTGCCTTAAATGCATTCCATGGAACCTGGATAACTTTAAGTGTTTTCCATCAAAAGCCAAGGGCTGTTTTTTAATGTTCAACTTTGTTTCAGAAACGACCTCGTAAACTCTTTAATGATTTTCTTTTCTTTTCCTTCTCTCTTTCTCTTCCTGTACGAAGGAAAAATATGCTGCAAAATATTCTTACCTGCTGTCTTTTATGCAAATTACTTTCGACTGCAGCATGAAACTTTTAAAGAAAAATGAAGCTCACACCACATTTTCACAATGCAAGAAGACGTTTTTAGAAGAGAAAGGGAAAATACCCAAAATTGATTCCCTCTTTTATTTTCTTGTACTTTCTATCATTCATTACTTTATGTAAAAAAAAGTATTGTCCAAAAAATTTAAATATATTGTTTGAAATACTATCTTTTAAATAAACAATAGGAGAAAAATTATGGGAACTTTCTTACCTGAGATTATTTGTTAACTGAAGTCAATTCTATTCCTAGAAGACTATGTCTATCATTGTACATAAAGTAGTATAAAACTATCCCTCCAGTTACCCAGTTTCAATCACTACTTGAATGTCCTTTTGGCTGCTAAATTAAAATATGGGTTTTCTGATTTACAAGAAGCACAGTGCATGGGTATAGTACAGGCACAATATAAATTAGTCAAGAAAAGTTGGGAAGGAAGGAAGGAAAAAGGAAGGAAAGGAGGAAGGGAGGGAGGGAGGAAGGAAGGAAGAAAGGTCACAAGATGGAAAGTTAATGTATAAAATATCAATTACACTAGCAACAAGTGAAAAATAAATTTTTAAAATTATTTTTAAAATATACCAAAACACAAAATACTTAGAAATAAATGTGACAAGAGACAATGAAGTTCTCTTCAGTTAAAGCTGTATAACTGTGATGAACAAAGACTTAAATAAATGGAGAGATAGGAACACCATGTTGTTGAATTGAATGATTCAATTCCATTAAAATATCAATTATTAACAAATTGTTTAAAGATTAAAAAAATCCCAATCAAAATTCCTAGAGTCTTCCTTTTTTTCCTTGAAAATTGACTAGAATAGCTGGAATGATTTTAAAAACCAAGAATAAATTGGAGGAATGACAGTACTTGATTTCAATATTTATTATGAAACTGTGCAAATCAGGCCAGTGTTTTATTGGTGAAAAGATGAATATACAATTAATGGAAGAAAATAGAGTTCAGAAATAGACCCCCAACTATATGGTCCATTGATTTTTAGCAGAGGTACCAAGAAACTATGATGATGGAAGAAAAGCCATTTCAACATGTAGTGCTAACACTATTGATATACTTATGGAAGAAAATAAACATTGATCCTTAATTCACACCATACCCCAAAATTAACTTAAACAGGATTATAGACCTAAATTTAAATATTAAATACATAAAACTCATAGAAGGGAAATAAATAGGAGAAAATCTTTGCAACCTTATTGTGAGCAATGAAAAAATAATGTTTTTGTTAGTTTGTTTTTTGCAGCAAATACATAAATTAAGCACAATGCCCTTACCCTGGAAGAGGGGGCTGTAACCCCCTCTTCTAATTCCAATATGCTTGGAATGTAACAGGGACTGTTTTCTAACAACACCCAGAATGAATGCACTGACTTCTGTATTTACCTTTTGTGGTTCCTGAGTTCCTTTCTCTTTTGTGCAACACAATCTCAACGATGTCAATTCCAGGCCACGACAAATTGTTCTAGGATGTTAATAGTTAAATTATGTAAAATATATGGATCTTGACCTTCCTCAGTAGACTGTGTCTTCTTACAAATAGACTGAAGGGTGAAATGCTTCCCGAAAGTATACATGTAAGCTGGTAGAACAGAATCCTGAGGAAAACAAGCTCATAAATAGGATTTGGAAAACTCAGGTGGTTTTCAAAAATTAGTCTCACTTTGCCTGACAGTAAATACTACATCAAATTCTTTAAGGACACAAGAACTGATTTAAATTCCTTAGCTTAAGTGATTACAGATAGTAGAAAAAACTTGCTAAAATGCATGTGGTACCTGGATTAACACTGCTGATGAATATGAACATTCAATTCATACCTAAGCTAAATCACTCACACCTAAGCTAAAAAAGGAAGGTGACCTGGCTACCTACGATAACCTTAGTGAGGCTTCAAGGCCTCTCTTCTTTGTCAAGCCTGGGAAATCCTGAAGCATTGACCCCAAGCACTTTTCCGTCCCTCCTTACAATAATTTGAGTCATTGTGATATGTCTCAGTAATTGAATGTCTGTTGTGCAAAGGCTTAAAAGCTTCAGGCTCCACCCTGACAGAAGAGACAACAAATAATATAATAATAATAATAATAGAATGAAATCATGCTTATCAGCACTCAGACTGAAAATCAGTCACCTTCAAATGAGACATCAACTTAAAGGAGAGTCAACAATAGTTATGAAACTCCATCCCTGACGCTGGGAGGAAAACTAGGGTTGATGAGAAAAAGAAATGTTTTTATACTTCATTTCAAGAATGGAAATGACTTTTTGAATTATGGTTTTCTCTGGGTATATGCCCAGTAGTGGGATTGCTGGGTCATATGGTAGTTCTATTTTTAGTTTTTTAAGGAACTGCCATACTGTTCTCCATAGTGGCTGAATCAATTTACATTCCCACCAACAGTGCAAGAGGGTTCCCTTTTCTCCACACCCTCTCCAGCATTTACTGCTTGTAGATTTTTTGATAAGGTGATACTTCACAGTTTTGATCTGCATTTCTCTAGTGATTAGTGATGTTGAGCATCTTTTCATGTGTTTGTTGGCCATCTGTATGTCTTCTTTGGAGAAATGTCTATTTAGGTCTTCCATGCATTTTTTTTTTGATTGAGTTGTTTTTTTGATACTGAGCTGCATAAGCTGCTTGTATATTTTGGAGATTAATCCTTTTTCAGTTGCTTCGTTTTCAAAAGACACATGCACCCCAATGTTCATAGCAACACTATTTACAATAGCCAGGACATGGAAGCAACCTAAATGTCCATCAACAGAAGAATGGATAAAGAAGATGTGGTACATATATACAATGGACTATTACTCAGCCATAAAAAGGAACGAAATAGGGTCATTTGTAGAGATGTGGATGGACCTAGAGAGTGTCATACAGAGTGAAGTAAGTCAGAAAGAGAAAAACAAATATCATATATTAATGCATATATGTGGAATCTAGAAAAATGGTATAGATGATCTTATTTGCAAGCAGAAATAGAAACACAGACATCATAGAGAACAAATGTATGGGTACCAAGGGGGAAGGGGGGAGTGGGAGCAATTGGGAGATTGGAATTGACACATATACATTATTGATATTATGTATAAAATAGATAACTAATGAGAACATACTGTATAGCACAGGGAACTCTACTTAATGCACTGTGGTGATCAAAATGGGAAGGAAATCCAAAAAAGAGGGGAGATATATATATATATATATATATATATATGTATAGCTAATTCATTTTGCTGTACTGTAGAAACTAACACAACATTGTAAAGCAACTATATGCCAATAAAAATTAATTTAAAAAAAAAGAATGGAAATGACTGATTATTCAATACGTATAGTAGCAACTAAAGACCAGATCAGAAAATAAACCCATCCCAGTGACAGCTCTCCACACACACCTCTGAAAGCTAGCTAATAAATGACAGACACATGATCAAGAAAATCAGCCAATCAGCAAGAGCCTCACTCCTGTAAACATCCTTCTTTTGCTAAGGTCAGTGAGTCCAAAATCTGCTTCTGAAAGGCTACCTATCTCTGAACTCAGAATTTTTAAAAGTGATATACGGGATCAGAGTTTTGCCTTGTTCAGAGAGACTGGCTGATAAGCAAAGGCCCTCCTTCTTCCAGATCCTGATTGATGATCTCTTCCTTCCATAGCCTTTACTTGCCTTAAGTACATATGAAGTCTGCCATCTCCCTGTTATTTTCCAAGTAGCTTTCTACAATCTGCAATTCACACGCTTTTGGTGACAAAGCGATTGTAAATGCCAAATGCAATCACAAATTGGCAATTCTGGGTCAGTGCTCTTTCTTATTCCATAATATGTTAATTTCAGATAATTATTAAAATATAAATATGTGCATTCAAAAATCACATCAGAAAGTTATAAACTCTAGATTATATGCCTAGATCTCTTGGGTTCTGCAGACTTCAGCTTGACATTAACACTGGGCACAAATATAAAACAATTGTATTTTCACAGCTAGAAAATACGTCTCCATCCTGGGCCGATCATCTGACTTTTGGGTGGTTGAAAGAGTGATTGAACCACCAGTTGGGGCTGAGACAGTGTATTATGTGAGTCAACCAGGATCAGGAACTCTGCTTTGTTCAGATGGACTAAGGAAATCTGAGGGACCCCATAGGCTACAAATGGAAGTTTAAGACAGGTATATACTGTTTTGTCTACATTCCTTCATTCAATAAATATTCATCGAATCCTTAACTTAGGCCAGGACTTTGCGATAGGTGCTCGTTACAGATTGTATAACACTTTAGCATACTTGATTTAGGAATGGTTTTCAAAAAAGTGTGTTAGAGATCAGAGGCTGGATGATCAAGAGTTACTCTAGGGCTTCCCTGGTGGCATAGTGGTTGAGAGTCCGCCTGCCAATGCAGGGGATGCGGGTTCGTGCCCCAGCCCGGGAAGATCCCACATGGCGCGGAGAGGCCTGGCCCGTGAGCCATGGCTGCTGAGCCTGCGTGTCCGGAGCCTGTGCTCAGCAAAGGGAGAGGCCACAACAGTGAGAGGCCCGCGTACCACCAAAAAAAAAAAAAAAAAGAGTTACTCTAAATGTGACTGAACAGCTCTGCAGAACTGAGCCAAGGGCCACGGCCTCAATGGACTAAGGTACTTGTTGTGATCATGATTTCACTATGAGAATTCTGAACAGCTTTACATGGGCATTCACTGAATATTTTAAAGTGTCTACATAAGTGCTGCCACAGTTATAAGTTTATAAATAACATAGGTGCAAATATCCTCCTGATGGAATCTCAGTTTACCAGGAAATGCAGATATTAAAAATATAATTGCACTGAAACTTGGAGATGCTATAGAAAGAGAAATACAGGTCACTCTGAGAACATATAGAAGGAGGACCTTGCAACTCAAAGAAGTGATTCCCGAAGAAGTGAAATCTCAGGTGAGACAGGCAAGGGGAGAAGCAGTTCTTGAAAGGGATGGGACAAAATGTGCTTCATGTAGAAAAGTGTCCAAATAGAAGTTCCAGTTGTCCCTCCTGAAACCTGTATTTCTACTCAACTGACAACATTGTGTACCTAGACAATACAATCGCCATTTTGGAAACTATCTTTGATCCCTCCTACTGTACATCTTTGACAACAATCAACTTGCATCTTGCATTTTTATTTCCTAAAATAGCATTAATGTTTCTACATTCTCTGACTCCTTTTCCACTGTTACTGTAATTCAGGTAAAAATCTGTGCCACAGTTTGTTCTTGTATTTGAAAAAATATAAACAGTATGTTTGGGGTGTGGGAGAGTTGGTACCATATCATATTCATTTTTGTGCCTTAATATCTAGCATAGTGCCTGGCACACACATGTGCTCAATAAATGTTTGGCAAGTAAACATGGGTCTCTTGATTTTATTAGGTAAGCCCAGTGATGAGAAATGGTATTACAGAACTAAGGGACAAAGCTTCTGGGAGAAGAGGCATAGCTTTCCATATCGTACTCCGAATGCTTTACACTCACAGATCATGTAGATGAAGCTCCAGGTAAGGTGTTGGGAAAGTAGGAGTATGTTAACGGAACAAGCTTTTGTGATTTCGTATATCCGGGGACTATATGCTATTTTATCCTAGATTCCCCAGACAATGGACCCTGAGATGAAGAATCAGCAATAATCCAAAATTAGTAAAAAAATAATTCCAGCACAGTAGAAGACATAAGACAAGCTGGATTGTAGAGAATACAAGGTGATGTGTTACTGCACTACCCACTGCTTCCTGTTGAATCTGGAAGAGACACAGCTGGTGGGCACCCTCAGCTACTTAGCCACCAGGATACAACAAGCCAGACTGTATGGAGATGATAGTCTGGTATTTGATGATATTTGTGTTTGATGATACTTCAACTAGTCCAACGTAGGGAGGAAAAAAGAGATTGTTCATTTGCCTGTTCTGTGTGATCTCCAAAACTATATTATTAAAATTGTCCTATGAGAAAATTAACGCTACTTTTCTGGGATTGCCTTAGCTGGTGCATTTGCCAGTAGCCAGGAGGCCAGATCCTATGCTCTGCTACATATCCTTTCAATTACCTCTGAAAGGGGCTAGAGAATTTGGGTCCTTTATGCCAGTAGCTGGAACCGAGAAAGGGGCTGACAGTTAAGAAGACAGGCAAAGTTAAAAGAATCTGAGGAACTCTGTGAAAGGTGTTCGATAGATTTGCCAAGAAACATTTGTAGCAGAGAATCAACAACTTCACATTCCAATATTTAAAAGCCAATTTGCCTGAAATCTATAACTTAATGGAAAAATTGTTTTCATAGGACTAGAGAATGAGCAGTCAGCAATTTCTTCGTTTCCTAACCTCCAAACTTCAACAAGAAGAAAACAATGACGAAGTGTATTTGGATGAATGGCTCCCAGCATACAATTTTGTCTTCTGATATGTAAATTCTCTCAGTACAGTGGTGGCATTAGAAGTGGCATTCTAGGCATATTCATATTTTACCTGTCTACACATTATTTCTTATAAATACATCTCTATTTGTAGGTACTGATAACAACCCGTTAGCTTTTTTCTGTTCTTAATTATAACATATTTATGTAGATTTATGTTTCTTATATTGTCTAGCAGAAGTTTTATTAGTTTATTCATTTAATTAATGGACTTTTTTATAGAATATGAAGTAGTTTAAAATGATGATAGCTGAAAATCTTTGTTAAAGAAATAATCTTTGTTAAAAGTGTAAGCTCAGGCTTCCCTGGTGGCGCAGTGGTTGAGGGTCCGCCTGCCGATGCAGGGGACGCAGGTTCGTGCCCCAGTCCGGGGGGATCCCACGTGCCGCGGAGCGCCTGGGCCCGTAAGCCGTGGCCGCTGGGCCTGTGCGTCCGGAGCCTGTGCTCCGCAACGGGAGAGGCCACAGCAGTGAGAGGCCCGCGTAAAGCAAAAAAAAAAAAAAAAAAAAGGTAAGCTCATTATCAAAAGGTAATGATTGCAAACATTTTACTTAAATTTTAGTTTTAGTTATACACATATTGTATTATTCAGCGTCTCCAGAAAAACAGAACCAATAAAATAGATAGAGAGATGGATAAATGATAGACAGATTTATCATGAGGAAGGGGTTTACGTGGTTGTAGAAGCTGAGAAGCCCCACGATCCGCCATGTGCAAGATGGAGACACAGGAAAACCTGTGGCATAAACCAGTTTGAGGCCTAAGATCCAGGAAATAGGAGGACCGATGGTGTAAATCCCAGTCCAAGGGCAGGAGAAGATTCAATAAAATGTCCCACCACAAACAGTAGGGAAAGGAAAGAGGAGTGAATTCCTCCTTCCTCTGCCTTTTGTTCTATTCCAGCCCTCAGTGGATTGAATAATGTCCACCCACATTGGGAAAGGCCAACTACTTTACTGAGCCCACTGATTCAAATGCTAATCTCATCCAGAAACTCCCTCACAGACACATCCAGAAATAATGTTTAATCTGGGCACCCTATGGCGGGTGAAGTTGACACATAAAATTAACAATCACATATAATAAAGGAATTCAGCACTTGAAAAGTCGGTTTTATCACACACATAGAGTCTTTCATGAAAACTATTAATAGTTATTATACAAACTCTTTTGACAATAATTTATTACAAAATACTGTAATTATTTGGGTTTTAACTGTGAATGAGCCAAATCACTTTATCTTAAAAAAATAAGTTTTGAGATTTCTAGTTGGGAGAGGGTAGAATAGCTAGAAATATAATGCATGTTTGTTTTGTTTTGTTTTCTACTGGAAGAGAGTTAGAGGTTCTTGTCTGCATCAAGTGAACTGTAGGAAATAATTTACCACTTTATGTTTTAGTTACCCAATAGTTAAAGAGAGGATATTGTTTGCTCCTAACCTACATTACATATATCACCTGGAGGTTTGTCCATAAAATAAACCCAGGCCAAACTCACCTTTTTAATAATGTTTCTGAAACTCCCATGCACCCTGATTCTTTGAATTTTGAATCATAGCTAAAATGCACAGATGAATTTCATATTCTTAAGCTTCAGGTAATCAGTCAAAACTTGCATTCTGCGTCTAGTGAGTCAAAAGAAAAGGTTGGTTTTCTGGTCTCTTTACTTTTTAAGCAGTTAAATTGAAAATTGGAGTCTTGCAAATAAAATCCAATCAAGGCTCCATTGGCCAATACCAAATGTAAAATCGATTGTTACCTTTGCAAGACAAAATAAATCAGAGCCCTATGATGTTGGGTTTTCTTTTTCAGGCTGTGTTTTCTAGGATCTCTGATTAAATGGGGAGTTAGGGACTCCTCTGCTGTACTGGTCATGCAACAGTGACTAAACATGTGATGGGAGTGAAAACAAAAGAGTTTTTATTTTATTTCTAGTTCTCTTAGGTTATTTAATTAGGTCCTTTTTCAACACACGTTTTAGTATTTTATGAATAAGTCTATTTCAGCTTCTGATTTTTTTTAATATGGTAATCTAGTGTAATCATGTGCTAAAAATATGTTCAGGAATACAGTGTGTTTTATGTAAAGGTGCCATTACAGAGATGTGATTCAAAGTAACAAGGAACTTGTCAAAATGTACAAAATTTATACTTGTACTCCTGGATAACTTTGGTAACTGCAAAAGAATATTATCATTACTAGAGGCATTTTCAATATCTTATCTCTGGTCTCTCCATTATGGGCTAAATGCCTTGGTCTAAATTAAGTTTATTAACTGCAATTTGAAAATGTGCCTTTCTAACTTGTAAATGTCCAAACTCTCTTCCCTGTATTTTTCATTGCTTCAGACATTCATAGTTTGTAGCAATGCTGTGCATGTATTAACATTAAGCTCTTTACTTCACACTGCTTTGAGTATTTGCTTTTCCTGCATTTCATAAATTTGATGTCATCCAAACATATTGTGTTGGCCAAAAATTTCGTTCGGTTAATGAATACATTGTTCAATAAAGTCCTTGGTGAAAATGAAAAATGTGTCTTTAAACCGAACGAACTTTTTGGCCAACCCAACAGTTTACTTTCCTATCAATCAACCTTATGTATTTTCTTTTTGCCACTTCCAACCTTACATCTAAGATGTAGAAATGTATGACTTGGTAAAGTGACTAAGTAAAATTTAAAAAGTAAATATGTAAATTAATCTAATACAGCTATAAAAACGAACACCTAAGGTTTTACTCAACTCATTTATTGACAGAACAAGTAGGATGTTATAACAGATTCAAAGAATTTTTTAAGAACTCTGTCTCTTTCCTTTGAGGATGACATTTTGTGTGAAGAAACAGACCATATTTACCATCATTCTGACTAAAATGGCCAAATTACAAATTAACGGAAATAATCTGTACAAATTCCTATGTTAAGTATCCAATATGAGGAATGATTCCTAAAGTATTTTGTGTTTATATGTGCCTTACTTATTTTTACATCATCTCCTGACATATGTAAAGACTCTGAAGGGAGAGAGTAATCTAGTTCAAAAATACTATTACTCAGCCTAACATGTAATTATTGTCTATGGTATGTCAAGCACTTTACTATGTAATCAAGAAAGACCAACAAGTAAGACAGAACGGTGTCTGCTTCTAAGGAACTTAAGCTTATCTTTATGTTCTGATATCAAAACAATTAGCATGTCATTGAATTAAAAACCTCTTTTAGGACTTCCCTGGTGGCGCAGTGGTTAAGAGTCCGCCTGTCGATGCAGGGGACACGGGTTCGTGCCCCAGTCCGGCAAGATCCCACATGCCACGGAGCGGCTGGGCCCGAGCCATGGCCGCTGAGCCTGCACATCTGGAGCCTGTGCTCCGCAACGGGAGAGGCCACAACAGTGAGAGGCCCGTGTACCGAAAAACCAAAAACAAACCAAAACAAAAAAACTCTTTTATTAGAATATTTATCTCTATCTTTCCATCAATGCAGAAAAATGAATTCAGATTCCAAGCACTTATTATAATTTAAAATTAGATTCTAGTCTTTATAATGAAACAAACCAAGATCAAAATATTTCAACTACAGAAATATGCTGTTTTCATTGTGATAAAACTTTAAAAATCCTTTGGGCATTCAGCGATCTTAACAAAAATATACTTATTTGAAAATAGTAAAATAAAGTTTTGCCATGTGGGATGGGTTACATAAGCAAACCAAGATTGAAATGTGGGCTTGGTAACTGTTACATTGCAAACTCTTGAAAGATAACTCCTGGTATTTCATTAGCACATGCATTTTTCTTTCTTTCTTGATTCGGTGAAAAAAAAATGTCCTTTATATAATTTGGGAAATGTATTCTATCTTTTTGACAAGTACATTTTTTCCTCCAGATACTACATGAAAATATTAATGTTTCAAAACCCCAAGGTGTAGGATTCTGTGCAGTGTATGTTTGAAACCTTTTACACACACACACACACACACACACACACACACACGCACACACGCACATACGCAGAGTCAAATTTTAAGATCAAACTTAACCAATGTGGATATACTAATTAATCTGAAAGGACTTTTTCCTTGGGGCAGAATCCATATAGTGTCTCTTTATAAAAATCCATAAAGAGTCTGAATTTAGAGCCAGTTTTCTGACATCCACACAAAAAATGTGACTAATGTATTATATCTCTTGAGTGACTTGTGACTTCCAATTTACTCATTTAATCTAATCTAGAGGACATGGATGAATTAGTGTTAATGGTATAAGAATTTAATCCAGAATTTTGGATGCCTGGTGAAATATGTAGGATCAGGCCCTTGAAAGAGTCAGCATCAGGCACTTGGTAAAGAAACTTATGAAATGTCCTTGAGCTTCAAAACTATAAGTAATATATTTATTGCAGCATTATTAAAGATAGGCTATCAATAGATATTTAAACTAATTAACAGTTTTGGAGCTCATCCGTGACAATCACTCACTTCTGGTGGGTGATGCAGTAAAGTAGGCCGACAGTTGCAGTGGACTTTGGTAATAAACTTGTATAAATAGAAAGCTATGGAAAATTGTTAAACACTCTGAGCAAAAACCACACCTTTTCAGAAAATTATTTGTGAAGTTACAAACTTATGTAGCTCTTTTCTACCAAAGTTTTATATAATTATATATAATGTACCTATGAAAGTCTTAAATTTTGATTCACGTATTCACTTTCTGTTTGTATTCTGATTTATTAAAATTGTTGTAGACTCATATGAATATGTAAGCTTGCTATAGTTTAACTCTGTATTTCAACCTCTGAAAAATAAAATTCATAAGGGTATTGTCAGGTGGTTAAGTAACATTAAAGAATTCCAAAAAGGGTGATATTATTTTGTCATGACATTTACAAAGTGGTTGGCACAGCTGTAAAAGTAAAATTATTACAACTATCTAAAGAAAAAATATTCATAAAAGCCCCTAGGGCTTCCCTGGTGGGACAGTGGTTGAGAATCCGCCTGTCGATGCAGGGGACACGTGTTCGTGCCCCGGTCCGGGAAGATCCCACATGCCGCAGAGCGGCTGGGCCCGTGAGCCACGGCCGCTGAGCCTGCGCGTCCGGGGCCTGTGCTCCGCAACAGGAGAGGCCACAACGGTAAGAGGCCCCCATACCGCAAAAAACAAAACAAAACAAAAAAAACGCCCCTAACTTTCAATAGATTTTATGCTCAACTAATTCACAACGTTTACCAATGAAATTTCTCTTTGAGAAACTTGCCAGAAATATGGGAAAATAAATTAAATCAGATTGTGTTTATTAGACCAAGAAGACTTAAGGAAATAGTAGCTGTGATCCCAAAATTAGATCTATGCTATAGACAGACCATTAATTACAAATTGCTTAAGAAATAAAAAGCAAGGGCTTCCCTGGTGGCGCAGTGGTTGATAATCTGTCTGCCAATGCAGGGGACACGGGTTCGAGCCCTGGTCTGGGAAGATCCCACATGCTGCGGAGCAACTGGGCGCGTGAGCCACAACTACTGAGCCTGCGAGTCTGGAGCCTGTGCTCCGCAACAAGAGAGGCCGCGACAGTGAGAGGCCCGCGCACCGCGATGAAAAGTGGCCCCCGCTCGCAGCAACTAGAGAAAGCCCTTGCACAGAAACGAAGACCCAACACAGCCAAAAAGTAAAAATAAATTAAAAAATAAAGAAATAAAAAGCAAAATGATCACATTTCATCATGGACGCACATATCATCAGGCTGGACAAAGGTTCCTAATTTCTTTCTCCAAGTGTGTTGTATAAAATGTGATATGAAAACTTCAGAAAACTTCAGCCACAAATTATCACCATTTGTTTGCATCTTGGCTGAAAAACAACTTTAATTGCTAGATCATTTTGAGGAACTGTGTGAGTTCTCTGTATATTCGTAAAAGAGAGCCAGATCCCTTGGAAATCCCCCAACCCTCTTAATTATCTGGCACAATTTATAAAAATAGCACACTGTGATAGTATCAAAGACATTGAAGACATTCATCTTTAGCAAGAATCTAGTGGGAATGGTAGATATAACATTGGAGAGTCATATAATTTTATGAAATATATATAGAGAGAGCTAACATATGCTGTATGAAAATTAAATATCTGTATGATATAAGCATTCAAGTTTCCCTAGGAAAGGTAAAATTATTGTCATTTCCTCAAACTGAACACTTTATGAATGATCACTGTTATTTATAAGAGAAACATCTGAAAAGGTGATAGGAAGAATTAAATTATCCTAACTGCCTAGCCAATATCCATTGTCTTCATCCTCCTTATAAAGAGAAATATAATTTGTGTTGGCTATAGTCCTATTTATTAGTAATTGCATTTTCAAACTCACTTACAGTAGAGGGGATAATGGCATGAAACTCAATTGTTCAAAAAAGGTGAAAATGCAAGTCTATGACATTTGCCTACCTCCACATTCCATCTGAATTGCTGACACAATGCATAGAAGTGGAACCGTTCTCATGAGCTTAAAAGGACAAAAGCCCAAGCCAAGACTGATGTAATAGGGAGTTAAAAAATATTGTGGGATACTAATGAGTCATTTGCAGTGTAATGCATATAAATAAATGCCACCCAGTTCTACTTCACCCCAAATAACTGAGGTGCTTCCTCCCCCAGCTGCTGGAAGCAACGGCATGGATAACTCTCAGCTGAATCCCACCCCTAGATATTCCTTCAGCTGAAGTGTGCTGCATTGTCCAAGGCAAACTTTTCAGAGCAGCTGGGATCCAACAACCAGATGATGTGGAGACCTGGTTTAAAGCCCCATCCTCTTACCGCAGGTTGAAAGAATATTGATGTGCCCTCCTAGCTCTACTGCTCCCATAGAATGGACTGAAACCTTGGATGCAACTGAAACATAGTATAATTTTAACTTCTTTCCAGTCCTTTTCCCTTTGTACCACCTCCAAGTGTTGATCATGAGAGCATTCTGAAATAAGTTTTCTGCCTGCAAATCCCTGCAAGTCTCAAAGTCTGGAACTACTTAGGGTTTACGAATAGGATTATGATCGTGAAAGCAAAACATGCATTTAATAAGCATTTGTTATGCTTTCATCTTTCTAACTAAACAAATAAGTACTCATAGGGTAATTTTTTTAACCTATAGCAAAGGTCATTGCTGTGCATAAACATTTTGATTAATGTTCTTAAAAGTATTAGATTTAATTTCAATTATTTAAAGATTATAACTCATAGGATGTACTGTCATGTTTTGAAAATGAATTATATAATGCAAAGAGTAATACATGTAAAATAATTTTGACAATTCAAAAAAATTTTAAAGTGATATTAATATTTCTACTGTTTTATGAACATTTTAGTATAATGAATTAAGTCTTCTTTAAGTTGTTATATATCATGTAAAAATTCTCACAGACACTCCCAAGTTCCTGAAAACTATGTTTGGAGTATTCTGTTGTTTTTTTTTTTTTTCGTAATATAAAAATTAAAGCAGTCTCTAAACCTTATAAGAAATATATTTTACAAGACAAGCTACATATAAATAATTAATGGAGGTAAATGAAATTAGAAAACAAAAACTATCAGAACATTGGCATAAAATGTGTATTGATGTAGTCATATTAAAGAGGGCTAGGAAGTAAATTAGAAACATGTACAGTGCTTCTAATCTTTTTTCCAAAGTAAGCAAAATTCCCTTCTAATATAAAGTCATTCTGTATTTTATAGACAAACGCTAATTCTGGATATTATTCTTATTAACTATGTAATTACAGAATTCAAATAGATTCTATGATTTTTTGACATAGAAAAACTGAACCCTCAACAACAAATTGTTCTATTAATACTATCAGAATCACTTGTTACGTATCTCTTAAAAAAAAAAAAAAAGAGACGGGGCTTCCCTGGTGGCTCAGTGGTTGAGAATCTGCCTGCCAATGCAGGGGACACGGGTTCGAGCCCTGGTCTGGGAAGATCCCACATGCCGCGGAGCAACTAAGCCCGTGAGCCACAACTACTGAGCCTGCGCGTCTGGAGCCTGTGCTCTGCAATGGGAGAGGCCGTGACAGTGAGAGGCCTGCGCACCGCGTTGAAGAGTGGCCCCCGCTCTCCGCAACTGGAGAAAGCCCTCACGCAGAAACGAAGACCCAACACAGCCAAAAATAAAATAAATAAATTAAAAAAAAAAAAAAAAGACAACTTTGACAAACAGACCATCCTCCCACCGGCACCTCCCCCCCCCCAACCCCCCCCGCCCCCCCGGCCAAGCTCTAACAAAAGAATTAACGTCTTCTGCAAGTGATAGCGTGGCTTCTCATTTCAGTGCAATAAAAATCTAAGTTGAAATAAAGAGTTAGGAAGGACTATTTATTTTATCATATTTCTAGAAAAATGATTAGCATTAGTGGTCTCTTTTGTTTTTCTGTTCTCCTCACAAAAATAACTGAGCATTTACTGACTATGAAAAGAAATGGATGACAAAGCAGACAAGCACAGAGCCTCTTAGAAGCTGATAAATAGAAAAGCTCATTTTTAAGAGAAGAAAAAAAATAACCTCTATTCTTACCAAAGGATTATAAAGAATGTCACTGAAGCAAATGCAGTCTTCATTGCAATAAACAAGGAAAGCAATAATGGTAGTGAATATTTGTACTGTAATTTATTATACTAATGGCTATTAAATTATGCCAAGGGATAATTTATCTCACAATTTTAATTAAAACATCTGTTCACACTCCAAGGTAGGCTATGAATGATTAACTTGCTTGCATGGCTTTTGTTTCTGTGTATTTTTCTTTCAAGTAAATCAAAGATATTTATTAGGTATGATGGCATCTTAATTTGCTCAAATGATTTGATCTTTAGCAAATAATCAAAAGAAGAGCGAAATAGGAACAATAATACATAAAGAACAGATAACTTTGGAATCCAGGAAAACTGCCTTTTTAAGGAAAATCAGAACAGCCTGCTCATCACATCAGCATCTTCTACTGCAAGAAAAAGGCCTATCCATCCTTGTTTATTTCTCAAAAGGGACCAGGGTGGTTTTAATCCAGCAGGAAATAAGTCAACACAAATAAGATTAAAACGTTCTGAAATGTAGTTTGGGAGACATATATATGGCTAAGTTCATGTACAAGGGTATTTTTATTTCAACTACTCTTAATTATTTCAATGTTTTACATAGTTAAAATAAAATTTTCTTTGCAACTGGGTTAAGCTAGCCTGAAGGCTCTTAACCTATTCTAAAAACGATGTACTTTAAATTGTACTGACAGCAAATAATAATGATTACATATATACATATACTCTATCTTAGTAAATAAACCAAAAATAATCAAAGAATTTGGTGATTTATGATTTAAATATGTTATTACAGGTTATATTTTCAAAAATATCAATGATTCAGTCTCATTGAAATAAATACATATTTTGGAATAAATCAAATAAAATAATGTTTATTCTGTGCACTAAAACGTGCACAAAATTATACAGAAAATGAGGAATAATGAGATGATTTTTTTTTAAAAAGGGCCTACATGTAAACCATACTATGCAATTTAAAATCTTTGCCTGTAATGAAGTCCAATAATCTTTCACAATCTCTTTAACCATCTTTTATTTATTTAAATTTCTTTCCTTACTTCTTTGAACTTTCCTATTTAATATTATTCTTTGATTAAACATTATACTTTAAAATTACTGTGATTAAATAAGTAGAAAATAAAACCTCAACTACCAGATGTAATTATTTTACTTCTAATCTATTTGAACAACTTAAATAATCACTTGTACCTGACAAAACAAGTTGTATCCTGTCATCAAAATGCTAATATAGGGCTTCCCTTGGTGGCGCAGTGGTTGAGAGTCCGCCTGCCGATGCAGGAGACACGGGTTCGTGCCCCAGTCCGGGAAGATCCCACATGCCGCGGAGCGGCTGGGCCCGTGAGCAATGGCTGCTGAGCCTGCGCGTCTGGAGCCTGTGCTCCGCAACGGGACAGGCCACAACAGTGAGAGGCCCGCGTACCGAAAAAACAAAAACAAAACAAAAACCTCTTTTATTAGAATATTTATCTCTATCTTTCTATCAATGCAGAAAAATGAATTCAGATTCCAAGCACTTATTATAATTTAAAACCATGCAAAAAAATGCTAATATAAATCAGTTATTATTTTTTTTTAATATTATTCTCTCTCTCTCTTTTTTTTTTTTAATGTATTTATTTATTTATTTATGGCTGTGTTGGGTCTTCGTTTCTGTGCATGGGCTGTCTCCAGTTGTGGCAAGCGGGGGTCACTCTTCATCGCGGTGCGCAAGCCTCTCACTATCGCGGCCTCTGTCGTTGCGGAGCACAGGCTCCAGATGCGCAGGCTCAGTAATTGTGGCTCACGGGCACAGTTGCTCCGTGGCATGTGGGATCTCCCCAGACCAGGGCTCGAACCCGTGTCCCCTGCATTGGCAGGCAGACTCCCAACCACTGCGCCACCAGGGAAGCCCTAAATCAGTTATTTTATTATATTCGGTAATAGTGGTTCAAATTTACACTGCTATAAATTTTAGTAATATTCATGATAATTTTAATACCCGTTTTGATTTAATGACATTCTCCCTCCACAACTGCTAAATGTATGTGGTTTTATTTTTTCCACACTACAGGACTTTTTCCTGTTATCATTTATAATTAGGGTTGTCCACAGCAATGTGAAAAAAACAATGCAATGATCTTCATTAAGTACCCAACTGAATTTGTGAACCTGACTACATTAAATGAATGCCCACAAAATCAGAATGAGTGCATTAATATTTTGAAATTTGAATTAATATTAGTATTAAAAAACACTTGGTGTACATTTCTCATTTTCTATTCACAGTTTTCAAGTGGAGGTCAGATATGAGATCCTGCCTCTCTGCATAGTAAAAGGGGAACTTTGCCATCAGTTTATGATCTGATTAGTCCATCTACATATTTATTATGTGGGAGACAGTTTGCCTGAGAGTAGTCAAACGGTAAAAACAGTTTGTCACTTCCTGTCCTCTCTCTGCTCCCGGCAACACGGAACTGGGGAGTGAGGAGAAAAGTGCAAACTCACCCCCAGGAGGAAAGAAAAACATCTTAGGCATCCAATGAAATCCAGTGTTTACTGTATCGACTTAACTTTCATTTTATTCTGTAGTGGTTCAACACAACCCAACATTATATTTCATTATTCTCCATGTGTCTGAGTGGTTCTATTACTCTTACATTATTTAAATTAACAGAAGATATTCTGCATTAAAAGTCTTCATACATATACTAGCTTTCACTAAAATAGGGACATTTCAACTGAAACAATACAACATATGGATTAAATATTAATCTATTATAGACAGGGATAAGGGGGCCATCGCTGGATTGAGACCCATCTAAGGGAGATTTAAGAATGTGCTAATGTTGCTGGATTGTCTTTGCTAAACTCAAGCAACTTTTACAGCCTGGAACAGATGGAAATGTTATTTAAGTATACGGCTATAGCCCAGATATAAAATTAGTCCTAGAACACAGCTTTGTTTTTATTGTGTGATTCTTAAGTTATGTGAGCACAAAGGGCTTCACTGCAGTAAGTTTTAATACATTACACGAGGTATTCCACTTGCATTTTTAATAAATAGGATATTTCAATTCAATTAAATGAATGTTAAAAGTCTTAACACTAGTATTAAGAACTCGAAGTTACATAGGTAGGTTGGGAAATATTCAGAGTGACGTGCAACTGTTTTTTGCTGTAGTTGTAGTGTTTCCTTTCTTTAGGTATCTCATAGCTATGTATTCTGATGATCTGGATCAGCATTGGAGAGTTCTTGTTTCCTAAAATACTCATTCCTATGTAACCTAGTGGATCTTCTGTGAATTCAGCCATGACTAATGAACTTTTATTTTTTAAATAATCATTTAAATGTACTTTGAAGAGTTAGCTGGTGACTACTTGGTTCTTAAGTTTCACAAGTTAAACCCTATTTTATTTATTTATTTTTTTGCGGTACGCGGGCCTCTCACTGTTGTGGCCTCTCCTGTTGCGGAGCACAGGCTCTGGACGCGCAGGCTCAGCGGCCCTGGCTCACGGGCCCAGCCGCTCCGCAGCATGTGGGATCTTCCCGGACCGGGGCACAAACCCGTGTCGCCTGCATCGGCAGGCAGACTCTCAACCACTGCGCCACCAGGTAAGCCCCTAAACCCTATTTTTAAAAAAAGAATATTCATTCAGGCCTTGAAGAAAAACATGGAATCTATGACAGTCTGTGGTTGCTTACAGGAATTAAATAACAAAATTAAGTCTTTTTGAACTTTCTTCACCTAAGAAAAAGACTTAGAGGGCTTTTAAGGTAGGTTTTTCAATGTTGGACGTTGTTGAGATTTAATTTTTCCTGCTTATATTTCAGAAGCATAATTACTGTGTCTACATTAACATTTCAGGCTTTTCTTCTTGGACCACATACTGTGCAATTATCAAGTCTGGGGCAACAAGTGCCTCTCCATAGCACCACTGAAGTAAAACACCATCTCTGACAAAGTTCCAGCTTGTTTATTAACACGTTTCATAATTATATACATATTTTTATATTCTGAGAATATAACCTGTGTAGTACTCAGGCATACAGTAAACTATCCTCAAATATGAGGGTTTTCATATTATATTCATTCTGGACAAAATACATGGCAGTTTTTCGTAGTGCATAAACAATATAATTCCAATTCTAGAAGTGCTGTTGCATTTCTATTGCACAAGTGTGTGTGTGTGTGTGTGTGTGTGTGTGTGTGTTCTGTTGATCTTGTTTCTGTGAAGGATCCCAATAGCTAGATAGTATAGTGAAGAAATGATGTAAAAACAGTGGAATTTATAAATCTGATGTAGATGGAATACAAGTTTAAAGCAAATTCTAGCATTATGTTCCATGGTGCCCATTAAGATATATAATTTTAACACAGATTGCTTCAATCCATGGCTTTGGAAAAAAATGACAGCTGTGGTCTAGAGCATTTAGATTTTCATACATTAAATATTTTGGAGAAAATGTTATTTTTCATTTTTAAGACATCTCCCACACTTCAAAGAAATAACCTCAAGTTTTGCCTCAATACATGAATCTAACATAAAGAGCTTCTGCAAGTGAGTTTGTTCATCTCAGCAAAATTCATACAGGGCAACAATGAGTATGTGAGATAGTGCAGTATATCATTTAACACAACTCAATGTTTTGGACTAGCTTGAAATGCAAGAGGTAAAACTTTTATTGCCAAATCAGAATCCCAGTTAGGGTTTAAGGTCAGTAAAATACAAATACACATCATGATGTATATTCTTACTATTAAATTTTTATTTAAAGCATTTCGAAGAAATACATTTAAAAAATAAAATAACCAAATGCATGCTGCTAAGTATATATATGGCTTTAGCTTGAGTGAAGACTGTGAAATAATATCAGAAATGATATCAGAGTTTAAGATACTGGTTTAAAATATGATAATAAATTAATTAAACGAGTAATGATGGAATCTGCATCAAATCTCTTTCTGATCTGTCACCTACAGATTGGCACTTGCCATCTGCCATCTACAAGGATTAAATCATGAGCCGCTGCAGCTGCTGACCTTCAATACCCCCTGAAAGGAGTTCAGGGTGGAGATCAGGAATGAGGCACTATGTGCTCTGGGAAAAACTGGCAGAACAGGTCTTCAGATAGTTAGATATTTTCAGGAGACAATTTTATGAGCCCAATTCTTGCATCTCCTCATATCTAGATAAGCACTAAAATCCTTCATGGTGACATCTGCTCCTCATGACTAGCCGTAACCTTCATGACACCAGCAGAAATTTTTTGCAAAAAAATATGTGCTTGATTGCATGTACTCCGCCTTCACCAAAATCACATATATACTGGCCTTCCTCCCTACCTCTTCGGAGCAGTTCCTCAGAGCTATCTGAAATGCTATCTCCCAGGCTATAGTCCTCATTTTGCCCCAAATTTAACTCACAAGTCTCACGTTGTGCATTTTTTTTTTCAGTCGACATCTTTAGTTTTTAATATATACATACAAGAGGAATCTAAATGCTGTTTCATACTTCTGTTTCCTGAAAATCATCAGAGTTTCTACTCATAATATGTGGTCCAGGATTGCAAAAACAGGGCAATAACTACAGATCCAGAGAGAAAAAGCACATGTTATTGTCAGCATCAGAAATCAATTCTGTGATTTTCATTGTAATGTCTTCTGCTTTCCCTCATTTTTATGAACTTGCCTTCATGAAAAACTAATTAATTAAACTTGTTTAATATGTTTGGACCTCGTTTGCATGCTTCCTTTTTCTAAGAGCATAAAATCTTACGAATCTTATTTTAAAACCTATCTTAAAAGGCAAATCTGGACTTCCCTGGTGGCACAGTGGTTAAGAATCCGCCTGCCAATGCAGGGGTCATGGTTTTGAGCCCTGGTTCGGGAAGGGCCCACGTGCCTCGGAGCAACTAAGCCCATGCACCACAGCTACTGAGCCTGTGCTCTACATCCTGCAAACCACAACTACTGAGCCTGCGTGCCACAACTACTGAAGCCCGCACGCCTAGAGCCCATGCTCCACAACAAGAGACACCACTGCAATGAGAAGCCCACACACCGCAACGAAGAGTAGCTCCCGATCACTGCAACTAGAGAAAGCCCGCGTGCAGCAACAAAGACCCAAGGCAGCCAAAAGTAAATAATTTTTTTTTAAAAGGCAAATCTTACCAACATCTTGAAAGTTAAATCTTACAAGTAAGATTACAAGTAAATACAAGTATTTACTAACTCATATTAATCTGATAAAGTACTCTCTTTTTGAATACTATGTTTAATGGCATCATCAAATATCACCTAAAAACCTACTAACAATTTTTATAAATTAAAACCACAAGTCTATATCCTCTAAGTTGGAAGCACAGAACTAATCTATTAGATTTTTACCTAGTATGATAAATTATCGTAAACATTGCACATATTAAAGAACCATATATATAACCATATATATAAATATAAATTGCCCTTTGATTTACTACAGAAATAATGCTACTGTGTATTTGATGAACCTCATAATGTCTATACATATTAACTTGTTAAATGTTAATGACACCTATCAAATAAGTAAAAACTTATATTGTACTAGGCAATTTGGGGTTATCTTTGTAAGATAGTTTCGTCTTATTAAACAATTTGAGATAACCTTCTCAGATATCTAAAATTTTGGGTGAGATGAGAACACAGAACTGCAGATATTCTAAAGTGATTGTTTTCCCAATGTAAGCACCATGCTGATCTTCTTCTATAGATTTGTGTAAATATATGAGTTGAGACACCCAATTCTGACAATAAGGCAGTGCCCATATCCTAGAAAATGCTCTTTTTCGGAAATGTAGAAAAATGCTTACTTAAGTGCATAAAACACATTTAAAGGCACTGTTGAGCAAATGAAAGGAATGAAGGCAAATCATTCTCAGAGGCCAACAGGAAGCATGTCTCTAGAGATATAAACTAATCTCAACCAAGACTGCCCTAGGGAGGAGGAAGACTTCTGTTAACTTAGAGAATCCTTCTGAACAGCTTTGTGGAGCCAACAACCAGGGTCTGGTGCCTGCAAAAGGGGAGGAAGCCGACAGGAAGCCTCACCCTAACCTCTGTTCCCACAGGGCTATGAAACTGTGAAGCAGAAGAGGGGGAAATAACCCTTAGGAAACAGAGAGGAAGCAGGAAAGCTGACTCAACCCCATTCAGGATGGAGGGGGAAATGGTCCTTTAAATATTTATACCTCAAGTTTGGGTACATGTAGATTGAAGAACTGGATTCATCTCACTTCTCTAGTGTCTTTGAGACAGAGATTGAGAGAGAGAGAGAGAGAGAGAAGAGGGACAGCAAGAGTAACTACAACAAAACTCCTAAAGCTAAGTTATTTGTTATAAATGATTGACAATTATACTCCCTAGACCCCAACAAAAGCAACATGCACACAATTGTTGAAAAAGAAAATATGCAACCAAGGATTTTAAGGATTCTGACAAATAGAATCGATATCATTATTATCTTGAAGTTTTATCAATGATTGATTTATGTAATTTGAATCAATAATATCAGATGAATATAAATTTGGGGTTGTATGTACTTTGCATGTTGTTAAGATGAAATAATATTCCACTGATGGGATTATTCAACTAAGGTATGAAGGTGTACAGGATTTGTTTGAGCATTAAGATGCTTCTGAAAAAGCCATAAGTTACGGATGCCCTTTCTCCATGGGGGAACTTACAAGACAAAATACAGATTTTTGTTAAAAATGTAAGGTTCTGGGCCAGACAACAAAGATAAATTAAAAGAAAAGTTCAGCCATGAGTTCTTTTCTTAAAATGCTAAAAAAGGGTAATTGATTTTAAGCTAAAATGGTAGAAAAAAAGATTGACCTTTCCTGAAAATGACAGGAGAACAGGAAAGAAAAATGACAAAGTAAAGATAAAGCAGATGGGAACATTACTTAAGCCTAATGCTTTCATAAGCAATGCAGAGATAAAGTTTGTGGAAGAAGCAAAGAGCAGAAGTATTGATTATCAATAGGCTCCTAGGATGTGAAGCTGTACTGTATTCAGAGCATTATCAAATCAGGAAATGTACTGCCTTGTCTGAAGTCTCAGTTCTTTTAAACACTATTTAGTCCCTCATTTGATTCATTTTCTGTATCTCAAGTTTCCCAAGTGTTGAAATTTTAGAGGAACAATCTGACAGTCTTCTTCACCCAGTTCAAAACCTTTTAAGATTTAGACACTGTTTTAAAAATCAAGACCAAATTATCACTTTTTATTATGATAAAAGCTCACTGTCAAACACATTTTATATCTGGAGGATTTAGTCATTCTTCACTATTAATTTAAACGGATCCTTCCACTCTGTCACAGGCATAGCTGGAAAACCATAGGCTTTTCCTGAATCGGCAGGTCCGATGTGGAAGGTTGTATTGTATATATCATTGGTCTTAAAACTGGGTAGGAAAATATCCTGATATTAGTGTAAACACACATACTTTTAAACAAATCAATATTCAGACCTTGTCATCCACATAGACTCTTATAATGTCAATTTGTGTGTAACATTGTTTCTCCCAGAAGAAAAGAGGTATATTACCATGGTGCTCTGCACCCAGATGTAAAAATATCCAAGGCACCAAAACATGGAACAATTCAAAAAACTGATGTCAGTAAAATTTCTTTTAACAAAGATACAAAGCTCTCACATCTATTTTATTAAGAGTTGCTGCTATCGGGGTGCTTCAAGATGGTAAACGAGTGAGACGTGGAGATCACCTTCCTCCCCACAAATACATCAGAAATACATCTACAGTGGAACAACTCCTACAGAACACCTACTGAACGCTGGCAGAAGACCTCAGACCTCCCAAAAGGCAAAAAACTCCCCACGTACCTGGATAGGGCAAAAGAAAAAACAGAGACAAAAGAATAGGGACGGGACCTGCACCTCTGGAAGGGAGCTGTGAAGGAGGGAAAGTTTCCACACACTAGGAAGCCCCTTTCGTGGGCGGGGACAGGGGGTGGGCAGGGGGTAAACTTCGGAGCCGCGGAGGAGAGCACAGCAACAGGGATGCAGAAGGCAAAGCGGAGAGATTCCCGCACAGAGGATCGGTGCCGACCAGCACTCACCAGCATGAGAGGCTTGTCTGCTCACCCGCCAGGGCGGGCGGGGGCTGGGAGCTGAGGCTCCAGCTTCAGAGGTCAGATCCCAGGGAGAGGACTGGGGTTGGCTGCGTGAACACAGCCTGAAGGGGGCTAGTGCACCATAGCTAGCCAGGAGGGAGTCCGGGAAAAGGTCTGGAACTGCCTAAGAGTCAAGAGACCATTGTTTCAGGGTGTACGAGGAGAGGGGATTCCTTCCCTTTCTGCCCACAGAAGGCAGAGCACTGCCTAAACGAGCTCCAGAGATGGACGTGACCACGGCTACCAGCGCAGACACAACAGACAGGCATGAAACGCTAAGTCTGCTGCTGCAGCCACCAAGAAGCCTGCGTGCGAGCACAGGTCACCATCCACAACTTGCCCCTCCCCTGCTGGGAGCCTGTGCAGCCTGCCACTGCCAGGGTCCTGTGATCCAGGGACAAATTCCCCAGGAGAACACATGGCGCACCCCAGGCTGTTGCAATGTCACGCCGGCCTCTGCCGCAGCAGGCTCGGCCCGCATTCCGTACCCCTCCATCCCCCTGGCTTGAGTGAGCCAGAGCCCCCTAATCAGCCGCTCCTTTAACCCGCTCCTGTCTGCTTGGAGAAAAGACACCCTCAGAGGACTTATATGCACAGGTGGGGCCAAAACCAAAGCTGAACCCCAGGAGCTGTGTGAACAAAGAAGAGAAAGAGAAATTTCTTCGTACAGCTTCAGGAGCAGCGGATTAAATCCCCACAATGAATTTGACGTACCCTGCATCTCTGGAATACCTTAATAGACAATGAATCATCCCAAAATTGAGGCGGTGGAATTTGGAAGCAACTGTAGACTTGGGGTTTGCTGTCTGCGAGTGACTTGTTTCTGATTTTTATGTTTATCTTAGTATAGTTTTCAGCACTTGATACCATTGGTGGATTTGTTTATTGGTTTGGTTGCTCTCTTCTATGTTCTATTACTTAAAAAAAAATTTTTTTATTTTAATACTTATTTTTAAAATTTTAATTATTTTTTTAAATTTTATTTATTTATATATTTATCTTTACTTTTTTCTCCCTCTTCTTCTGAGCCATCTGGCTGACAGGCCTGGTATCAGGCTTGAGCCTCTGAGGTGGGAAAGCTGAGTTCAACACATTGGACCACCAGAGAACTCTACCCCATGTAATATCAATTGGCAAGAGCTCTCGCGGAGATTGCCATCTCAATGCTAAGACCCAGCTCCACTCAACAGCCAGCAAAGCTCCAGTGCTGGACACCCTAAGCCAAAAAACTAGCAAGACAGGAACACAACACAACCCATTAGCAGCGAGGCTGCCTGAAATCATAATAAGGTCACAGACACCTCAAAACACACCACCGGATGTGGCCCTGCCCACCACAAAGACAAGATCCAGACTAATCCAACAGAACACAGGCACCAGTACCCTCCACCAGGAAGCCTACACTAGCCCCTGAACTAACCTTGCCCACTGGGGGCAGACACCAAAAACAACAGGAACTACGAACCTGCAGCCTGTGAAAAACAAACCCCAAACATAGTAAGTTAAGCAAAATGGGAAGACAGAGTAATATGCAGCAGATGAAGCAGCAAAGTAAAAACCCACCAGACAAAACAAATGAAGAAGAAAAAGGCAGTCTACCTGAAAAAGAATTCAGAGTAATGAGAGTAAACACGATCCAAAGTCTTGGAAATAGAATGGAGAAAATACAAGAAAAGTTTAACAAGGACCAAGAAGAACTAAAGAGCAAACAAACAATGATGAACAACACAATAAATGAAATTAAAAATTCTCTAAAAGGGATCAATAGCAGAATAACTGAGACAGAAGAATGGATAAGTTACCTGGAAGACAAATAGTGGAAATAACTACCACAGAGCAGAATAAAGAAGAAAGGATGAAAAGAATTGAGGACAGTCTCAGAGACCTCTGGGACAACGTTAAGCATACGGACATTCAAATTATAGGGGTCCCAGAAGAAGAACAGAAAAATAAAGGGTCTGAGAAAATATTTGAAGAGATTATAGTTGAAAATTTCCCTAACATGGGAAAGGAAATAGTCAGTCAAGTCCAGGAGGCACAGAGAGCCCCACACAGGATAAATAACAGGAGAAACACACCAAGACACAAACTATCAAAAATTAAATACAGGGGCTTCCCTGGTGGCGCAGTGGTTGAGAGTCCGCCTGCCAATGCAGGGGACACGGGTTCGTGCCCTGGACCAGGAAGATCCCACATGCCATGGAGCGGCTGGGCCCATGAGCCATGGCTGCTGAGCCTGCGCGTCCGGAGCCTGTGCTCCGCAACGGGAGAGGCCACAACAGTGAGAGGTCCGCGTACCAAAAAAAAAAAAAAAATTAAATACAAGGAATAAATATTAAAAGCAGCAAGGGAAAAGCAGCAAATAACATAAAAAGGAATCCCTATAAAGTTAACAGCTGATCTTTCAGCAGAAACTCTGCAAGCCAGAAGGGAGTGGCAGGACATATTTAAAGTGATGAAAGGGAAAAACCTACAACCAAGATTACTCTACCCAGCAAGGATCTCATTCAGATTCGATGGAAAAATTAAAACCTTTACAGACAAGCAAAAGCTAAGAGAATTCTGCACCACAAAACCAGCCTTACAACAAATGCTAAAAGAACTTCTCTAGGCAGGAAACCCAGAGAAGGAAAAGACCTACAATAACAAACTCAATACAATTAAGAAAATGGTAATAGGCACATACATATCAATGGAATACCTTAAATGTAAATGGATTAAATGCTCCAACCAAAAGACATAGCCTGACTGAATGGATACAAAAACAAGACCCGTATATATGCTGTCTACAAGAGACCCACTTCAGACCTAGAGACATATACAGACTGGAAGTGAGGGGATGGAAAAAGATATTCCATACAAATGGAAATCAAAGGAAAGCTGGACTAGCAATTCTCATATCAGACAAAATAGACTTTAAAACAAACACTATTACAAGAGACAAAGAAGGACACTACATAACGATAAAGGGATCAATCCAAGAAGAAGATATAACAATTGTAAACCTTTATGCAACGAACATAGGAGCACCTCAATACATAAGGCAAATGCTAACAGCCATAAAGGGGGAAATCGACAGTAACACAATCATAGTAGGGGATTTTGACACCTCACTTTCACCAATGGACAGATCATCCAAAATGAAAACAAATAAGGAAACACAAGCTTTAAATGATACACTAAACAAGATGAACTTAATTGATATTTATAGGACATTCCATCCCAAAACAGCAGAATACGCTTTCTTCTCAAGTGCTAATGGAGCATTCTCGAGGATAGATCATATCTTGGGTCACATATGAAACCTCGGTAAATTTAAGAAAACTGAAATTGTATCAAGTATCTTTTCTGACCACAATGCTATGAGACTAGATATCAATTACAGAAAAAAAAACTGTTAAAAATACAAACACATGGAGGCCAAAAAATATGCTACTGAATAACCAAGAGATCACTGAAGAAATCAAAGAGGAAATCAAAAGATAGCTAGACACAAATGACAATGAAAACACGACAACCTAAAACCCATGGGATGCAGCAAAAGCAGTTCTAAGAGGAAAGTTTATAGCAATACAATTCTACCTCAAGAAATAAGAAAAATCTCAAATAAACAACCTGAACTTGCACCTAAAGCAGTTAGAGAAAGAAAAACAAAACAACCACAAAGTTAGCAAAAGGAAAGAAATCATACAGATGAGATCAGAAATAAATGAAAAAGAAGCAAACAATAGCAAAGATCAATAAAACTAAAAGGTGGTTCTTTGAGAAGATAAACAAAATTGATAAACCACTAGCCAGACTCATCAAGAACAAAAGGGAGAAGGCTCAAATCAACAGACTTAGAAATGAAAAAGGAGAAGTAACAACTGACGCTACAGAAATACAAAGGATCATGAGAGATTACTACAAGCAACTATATGCCAATAAAATGGGCAACCTGGAAGAAATGGACAAATCCTTAGAAAAGTAAACCCCCCTGAGACTGAACCAGGAAGAAATAGAAAATATGAAAAGACCAATCACAAGCACTGAAATTGAAAATGTGATTAAAAATCTTCCCACAAGTAAAAGCCCAGGAATAGAGGGCTTCACAGGCAAATTCTATCCAACATTTAGAGAAGAGATAACACCTATCTTTCTCAAACTCTTCCAAATATAGCAGAGGGAGGAACACTCCCAAACTCATTCTACGAGGCCACGATTACCCTGATAGTAAAAACAGACAAAGAGGTCACAAAAAAAGAAAACCACAGGCCAATATCACTGATGAACATAGATGCAAAAATCTTAATGGAACCCTAGCAAATAGAATCCAACAGCACATTAAAAGTAACATATATCATGATCAAGTGGGGTTTATCCCAGGAAAGCAAGGATTATTCAATATATGCAAATCAATCAATGTAATGCACCATATTAACAAATTGAAGGATAAGAACCATATGATCATCTCAATAGATGCAGAAAAAGCTTTTGAGAAACTACAACAACCATTTATGATAAAAACTCTCCAGAAAGTAGGCATAGAGGGAACTTACCTCAACATAATAAAGACCATATATGACAAACCCACCACCCAGAATCATTCTCAATGGTGAAAAACTGAAATCATTTCCTCTAAGATCAGGAACAAGACAAGGTTGCCCACTCTCACCACTATTATTCAACATAGTTTTGGAAGTTTTAGCCACAGCAATCAGAGAAGAAAAAGAAATAAAAGGAATCCAAATCAGAAAAGAAGAAGTAAAGCTGTCACTGTTTGCAGATGACATGATACTATACATAGAGAATCCTAAAGATGCTACCAGAAAACTACTAGAGCCAATCAATGAATTTGGTAAAGTAGTGGGATACAAAGTTAATGCACAGAAATCTCTTGCCTTCCTATACACTAATGATGAAAAATCTGAAAGAGAAATTAAGGAAACACTCCCATTTACCATTGTCACAAAAAGAATAAAATATCCAGGAATAAACCTACTTAACGAGACAAAAGACCTGTATGCAGAAAACTGTAAGACACTGATGAAAGAAATTAAAGATGATACAAACAGATGGAGAGATATACCATGTTCTTGGATTGGAAGAATCAACATTGTGAAAATGACTGTACTACCCAAAACAATCTACAGATTCAATGCAATCCCTATCAAACTACCACTGGCATTTTTCACAGAACTAGAACAAAAAACTTCACAATTTGTATGGAAACACAAAAGACCCCGAATAGCCAAAGCAATCTTGAGAAAGAAAAACGGAGGTGGAGGAATCAGGCTCCCAGTCTTCAAACTATACTACAAAGCTATAGTAATCAAGACAGTATTGTACTTGCACAAAAACAGAAATATAGATCAGTAGTACATGATAGAAAGCCCAGAGATAAACCCATGCACATATGGTCACCTAATTTATGACAAAGGAGGCAAGAATGTACAATGGAGAAAAGACAGCCTCTTCAATAAGTGGTGCTGGGAAAACTGGACAGCTACATGTAAAAGAATGAAATTAGAACATTTCTAACGCCATACACAAAAATAAACTCAAAATGGACTAAAGACCTAAATGTAAGGCCAGAAACCATAAAACTCTTAGAGGAAAAAATAGGTAGGACACTCTATGACATAAATCACAGCAAGATCCTTTTTGACCCACCTTCTAGAGAAATGGAATTAAAAACAAAAATATACAAATGGGACCTAATGAAACTTAAAAGCTTTTGCACAGCAAAGGAAACCATAAACAAGACCAAAAGACAACCCTCGGAATGGGAGAAAATATTTGCAAATGAAGCAACTGACAAAGGATTAATCTCCAAAATTTACGAGCAGCTCATGCAGCTCAATATCAATAAAAGAAGCAACCCAACCCAAGAATGGGCAGAAGACCTAAATAGACATTTCTCTAAAGAAGATATACAGATGGCCAACAAACACATAAAAGGATGCTCAACATCATTAATCATTAGAGAAATGCAAATCAAAACTACAATGAGATATCACCTCACACAGGTTAGAATGGCCATCATCAAAAAATCTACAAACAAAAAATGCTGGAGAGGGTACGGAGAAAAGGGAACCCTCTTGCACTGTTCGTGGGAATATAAATTGATACAGCCACTATGGAGAACAGTATGGAGGTTCCTTAAAAAACTGAAAATAGAACTACCATATGACCCAGCAATCCCCCTACTGGACATATACCCTGAAACAACCATAATTCTAAAAGAGACATGTACCACAATGTTTACTGTGGCACTATTTACAATAGCCAAGATATGGAAGCAACCTAAGCATCCATTGACAGATGAATGGAAATATGGCACATATATAGAGTGCAATATTACTCAGCCATAAAGAGAAATGTAATTGAGTTATTTGTAGTGAGGTGAATAGACCTAGAGTCTGTCATACAGAGTGAAGTAAGTCAGAAAGAGAAAAACGGATACTGTATGCTAACACATGTATATGGAATGTAAAAAAAAAAAAAAGGAATAAATGGTTCTGAAGAACCTAGGGGCAGGACAGAAATAAAGACACAGATGTAGAGAATGATATTGCACTTGAGTACACGGGGATGGGGAAGGGTAAGAATGGATGAAGTGAGAGAGTTGCATTGACATATACACATTACCAAATATAAAATAGCTAGTGGAAAGCAGCCACATAGCACAGGGAGATCAGCTTGGTGCTTTGTGACCACGTACAGGGGTGGGATAAGGAGGGTGTGAGGGAGATGCAAGAGGGAGGGGATATGGGGATATATGTATACTTATTGCTGATTCACTTTGTTATACAGCAGAAATTAACTCAACATTGTAAAGCAGTTATACTCCAATAAAGAAGTAAAAAGAAAAAAAGAAGAAAGAAAAGTGTAAAAAAAAAAATTGCTGTTATAATTATTTTTTCATTTTTAGTAACTACCAATACTTATAATATGTTCAAATGGTTTTGACTAATTATGTAACATCAATAATTGTAATGACAATCCATTGAAAAATAAATTTTAAACACAAAACATTCTAGAACTAAATATATAAAACCTGAAATTAAAATCTCAGTGGGATAAGTAGATATAAGAAAGTTGGCAAATTGGAGAGGGGTCAGAAGGAAATAATGGATGGGAAACATATAGGAAAGGACAAAAAACATAGGGGATATGAGATGAAGAAATTTAAGATATGTTATTGAAACTTAATGATAAGAGAGAGATAATGAGGAAGAATCAATATCTGAGAAATTTCTACAATTGATAAAAGACATCATGCTACAGATAACAGACACATTATGAACCTCAAGCAGGATTAATGAGAGAAAACACAGCAATCAAAAATCAGAATCCAGAAGACAGAAGATTAGAGACAAAAAAAATATTTACTATTTTTAAAACTTTAGTCTTATTTCACCATCTCTAACCTTGGATCTCTGTATACTTATGTGTATAAGAGCTAATGTGACTCAGAGAAAGCACAATCTGGAGAATGTCTGAAGTCCACAGCCCTAGCTGTACAGTCCAAAGATTAGGGAATGATCTATCAACATGGCTGTGTTCTGGTGAAGGCCCACTTCCTAGTTCATAGCGGTTACCGTCTTGTTGTGTCCTAACATGGTGGAAGGGGGAAGGGACCTCTCTTGAGCTTCTTTTACAAAGGCACTAATTCCATTCATGAAGTCTTTGCTCTTACGAACTAAATATATCCCAAAGGCCCCCATCTCCTAATACATCTACTTTGAGAGTTAGGGTTTCAACATAATAATTTAAGGAGGACAAAAAAATTCAGACCATACCAAAAAGTAACTTTTAAACATAGTTTTGGACTCATAATTTTTGTACTACTTATTGCTTTTCTGGATTTGTTAAAACTGAGTAATTACTGGCATTAAGGTTACCATTAATGACATATTTTTAGACTTTTTTTTAAATTTGAGAGCTATCAAATTGAATGAGTTTAATTAAGAAAAAGGTTAAATTGCAAATAAATGTAGCTTCATTTTATATATAATATTCACATATTAAGCTCATTGACATTTTCCCCCAGATTTCAGTGGGCATCAAATATCCCAGCACTCTTAATCAAGGTTCAATTGTACTTGGGAAATGTACGCTGCTGAGACTGGTTGTTTTACCCAAAGAAGACTTAATAGTTTAAACTAAAGAGTATAATGAGAGTTAAGGTCATGAGCAGGAAACCCAGAGGCTAAGCAGAAAGCAGAAACTTAAGCAGTATTTTTCACAGTTCTGTGGTGCTGGGGAAGTTAACATATGGTCCAATTCTACCAAAGAGAAGGGGCCCAGGTGGAAAAACTAAATAGACTTTGAAATAAATGATGTAAGTTTGATTATACATTCTGATGGGAAAACAACCAAATAAATAATAAATTAATTAATAAATTTTGATCTATACTTAAACCAAACAAAAAATCCAAGCAGATTTTAGACCTAAATGCAAAAACTAAAGCAATAAATCTTCTAGAACAAGACATACACTATCCTTGTAAACTGGGGTGGGGTAAGATTCATTTAAAAAGAGAACAAAAGCATAAATAAAAGATAAAGGAACGTATTAATAAATTATACTTTCTTACATACAGAATGTATAGAGACCTCCTACAAATATGTAAGAAAAAGACAGATGATACAATAAGAAATAAGCCAAAAAATTGAACATGACCTTCACCAAATAAAAAATCCAAATGGCCAATGAAAATACAAAAGGTGCTCAGAATCATTAGGTATTAGGAAAATGCAAACTCATCCTCAAATGAAATATGACTGCACAACTACTAGAATGACGAAAATTGAAAAAAAAAACAACTAACAAATAAGGAGAAATCTGAACTCTCATAAACTCCTGCTGGTAGTAAATATTGGTACTGCCATGTTGTAAATATGTTGGCAGCATTTTGTGCATTTCCTAATATAAATGTCATGTCTTGATAATGAATATACTTTGAGAAAAGGAAAAGAAATCATTTTCAAATTTTAAAGCCATCTTGCCACAACCAACCACTTCTTAAATCACTGGGAACTTTTTTTCCCTCTAAATGACACTTGTTTCCAGAATTTTGAAGTTGGAATTAACTATGTGATATTCCTCCTCCAATTTTGTTTCACCTTTCTGAGATTTTTTTTTCTTTCCGATTCTTATCTCAGATATCTAGTAAGTGTGCCCCTCTGAACAAAATTAGCCTCTGGACATTCTTAATCTTTGAATTCTATCTCATTACTTTACATTATGTATCAAGTCTTATTACGCTTTGGACTTTTCTACATTGTCTACATCTAGTCAAGGACAGTCTTCTCTCTTTTGTCATGGTGAGGGGACTCTGGAGTCTTCTATTTAGACTTCCCCAAAGTGATAACATGGGATATTAGAAGAGTATCAACAGACTGGGATACAGGGGTATGAAGTTGCTCTGATACAAATAACACGATACAGCCCAAAAGTGAAATGTAACTGGTCTAATTAAGATGATCAGGCAAAACTGTTTCCTGTCTGTAAACAAATCGTAAAGCGTGTTAACCCAAAGATTTCTGGAAGGTTCTATACAATTGTATACAATCTGAGAGAAGCTGACTGCAATTATAATTTAAGAAATTAATCCATATTAGCTGTCCTTAACATCAAATACTCTATTACTATTGCTGCTAAAAATGATGGGTGATCAGCAGGCTGAAATGTGTGTGTTAACATTTGAAGCTTCAGAGACAGCCAGCTTAAGCTCTTCTTTGTCCAAGTGGAAAGAAGTATTCCAAGGGAAAAAACTTACTTTTTCTCTCTGCTTTGAGTATGTTCATGTTCAAGGAAGGCAGACTCTCTTTCAATGTCATTATTATCATAATAATTAGTTTATGTATGTGTAGGAAGGTTTTTCTATTAGAGAGAAAGAGAGAATCTATTGTGTCATGGTAGAAATGGAGGGCCATTATCATAAAGGACAGAAATTTTATGGAGAATAACTTGCTTAGGTTTAGAGAAGTTCTTCTAAAGAAAATCCAAACTCTTATGATGCTTTGATTCCACGCTTCCACATTATTCTGGTCTCAGTATGCTGGTCTCTAATCTAAAGAATGACTTAGAATCTTCACCTTAAAATTTCAAAAGTTTGGGAAACTCTAAAGTTGTAAAACAATTTTTGATGTAGCCTCAGACCCATATATAGCCCTGGTTATCTATTTATAATTGTAGCACACTTCACTGAGTCTGAAAGCTCCCTGTGTAAAAAAACACGTTTTCCAAATTACTACTTAGTACTTTAGGAATAAACTGAGAAGTAGTAAAATGAGCTGACAGAATACTCAAGAATTGTTAAGAGATGATGTCATGAAAAAGTAGCCTAGTCTTCACACTCCTCTTAAGCAGACCTGGGTATTTGACTAGAATGACCTAGTAATATTTCTGAATTTGTCTGTTAACAAACAGATTTTCCAAAAGCAAAATCAACAGGCAATAAGCTAAGATTTTCAAGGACATGAATCACCATTCAACAAAATTTTTAAAAATCCCAAAACCTTGTCAAAATGAATCTAGGTAAAAAGGAATCTATGCTTGCTCAATCTAGTAAATAAACCTGGGCCAGACAGATTGACCAAACTAAACCAAACAAAACAAGAACAAAAGGATTTATCTGCAATGAAACAAAATGAATAAATAGAGGTGGGTAAAGTTCCTTGGTCTTACAATGAACTTTTCTACATCTAACCAGAAGGACATGGTATATTTCTGGAACAGAGACTAGTACATGATGCTTACCCTTCCCTTCCAAAGGAGAAATGTGATATTCATTTCTGCATCATGGTAAAGTCCATATGCCTTCCCCAGTGTCTTTTCTCTTTCTGTTGCAACAGTGGAGGATGTATTTAGTTAGCTGTATTTTCAATTTCCAAGAATTATTTTTCAGCCTCTCATTGGTGCTTTTAATTGTGGGGTTTTTAAAATTTTCTTCGATGGATACAATATGGTCCCAAATCCCTCTGCAGGTACTAATTAGAATTAAGTCTCTTCTATTTCTTGAATTATCTTTGCATCCTATATTTGTCCTCTCATATGAATTATTAAAATTATTTTCTTGCAAGTCTCTTTACTTTCACTCCATCCCTATAGTCTGTTGTTCATAAAGCAACTAAAGTGAACTTTGAAAGAATACAACATAGATGATGATGCTTTCTAGTCCAAGTCGTGTAATGTTTCCTCCATTATATGTCAACTAAAATACAAATCCTTCACCTTGGCCTACAAGTCCCTTCTTTGTTACTGCTGGCCGCAGAACCACCAACATCACTACCACTCTCCGTCTCCACCATTTTAAACCTTCTTGCTCCCTTTCTCTTTTTCCAACAATTAAGCTCATTCTTCCCCTGGCTTTTGCACTTATTGTTTCTTCTGTGTAGAATACTCTTGCCCTCATATCTTCATCTGTCCCACCTCCTCCAAACTTCCACTCAAATCTCCCCTCACTGTAGAGTGTTTTAATATTGACTCTACATAAAGTGTTTGCCAACACATTCTCCCCCATCCCATTTTGCTTCATCAAAACTGATATTACTGTTATGGACTGAATTGTGTTCCCCCAAAATTCTTAAGTTGAAGGCCTAACCCCCAATGGGACTAAATTTGGAAAAAGAGCCTTTAAGAAGGTAATTAAGTTTAAATATGGTTGTAAGGGTGGGTCCTTAATCCAATGGGACTGATATAAGAAGAGAAAGAGATGCTAGGATTTTGCACACAGAGAAAAGGCCATGTGAGGACACAATGAGAAGGCAGCCATCCAGGAGTCAGGAAGAGAGCCCTCACCAGAAAGCAATGGTGCCAACACCTTGATCTTGATACTCCAACCTCCAGAACTGTGAGATAATTAATTTCTGTTGTTTAAACTCTTTGGGATTCTCTTATGGCAGTCCTAGCCTTCTAAGGCAAGTATACTATATTTTTGTTTACAGGCATTTCTTGCTTTTAAAATAAAGCATAATATTCAATATAGAGAGGATTTTCCTCTTTTATTCATCATTTTATAGCCAAGGTATGTCATTCATTAATGATAGATGAACAAATGAATACATGAAATACATAAAAGTTTTGAACATTTTCTATAATTCTGTAATTTTCTAGGCTTTTTCAAGTTACAGTATTTTATTTTCCTTTGTAAATCTTTTGTCTGATCTGTTCTGGTAGGCATTAGGTGAGCTCTTACAATTTCAAGTCCAGGCTTGTGTCTTACCTCTGGGAAATATGCTTTTATCATTTCGTTGATAAATTTCTCCTTTCCATTTCCTCTGTTCTCCCTTTCTGAAATTCCTTTTATATAAATGTTAAACCTCCTAAATTAATGATTCAGGTTTCTCAATGTTTCCTTCTTATTACTAAACTCTATTTCTTTTTTTGTTCTACAGTTGGGAGATTTCCTCGATTTTTTTCTTCTAGTCCTTCTATTAAATATTTTATTTAAGCAATCGTATTTTCAATATCTAAGAACTTGTTCATAGTCTCTCCTTTCTCCTTTTCATAACAGCTTATTCCATTTTTATATATCCAATATCTTCATGAATCTTTCTGAAGCTACTAATTTGAATTCTTTTAAATTATTTTATATTTCCTGATTTTTCTCTGCATTGTGAAAGCTATTCTGCATGTGTCATTTGAGTTGTTTTATTTTTAAATTTGTACTTCTATGTCCCTTAAATATCTGGTAATTCTCCCTTGTCCATTCATATTTATTAGTCAAAACTTAAAAAGTTTAACATGGGGAACTATGTAAATTTCTTCAGCAGTTGTGTTGACACACTTATGCAGCAGGTCTCTGCCCAGCCTGGGAGTGTGACAAAGGTTTCTATGTTTGCAAGCATGGTGCAGTGATTAGCAAGTTTTATTTGTGATATAGGGACAGGCCAAAAAGGCTGGCACCTCAGCTCAAATATTTTCTTCTTCTATTTCTGTATGTCTTAAAAACACCTCCTGCAAATGTTCTAGACTGTGGCTTCTTTGACTGGCTCTACTTCAAATATCAATCACTTCAACTCTTCCTCTTCCCAGCATGCATCAAAATACCTGGTATGATAATACACCTTCATCTCACTATCATGTACTGAAATGATTGGAAATATTCATATGTAATGAAATTTGGGTGAATGAGGGAGTTATGCTCCATCTGCCCTATTAATTCCTATTTTTATATATTTAACTTAACTTCACAAAAAATTGAAGCCCATTTTGGTGGCAATATGGTGTTCTCTTTTGAAAAATTGCTAATTCCTGAGCTGAAACTCATGTGCAAACCTATCTTCAATAAAATAATGCATGATGATTTTCTCTCTGGCTCTGCCTGTCCTAACTGAGCAACTTTACTAAAATAAAAATTAAAAAAACAAACGAACACGAGCGCTATTTGTTTTTGGGAGCCTTGACACTAATCTTTATTCCTTTAGGAAATAAAAGGCCATCAGTAAAGGGGCAGAAATTTGGGAAGGGAGAAGAATAAACATCACTCATGTTAAATGATTAGTTGTTCATTTTTCTGTTTCTTTCTTTAGCCTAGATACTATTTGAGAGCATAGTTCAAACATTTTTAAACTAACAACACATTCTTGGGTGACAGACAAACTAGGGTCCTTACTCTTCTTTGTTATTTGTAGGTGAATCAAACTGGGTAAATGTTAGAGTCCTCTTGTGAAAAAGAGAAATAATAATATTATCTAGTTCAAAAGAGTTGCTTGAATATAAAATGAAGTGCTGGTTGCAAAGTGCTTTACCTAGTGCCTAGGACAAATATATGATGAATTAATATTATCTATTGCTTTTGCATGTCATTGGCTAGAACACCGTGCTAGAAACAGAGTAGTTATTTAATAAACACCTATTGAACAGGGAAAACAAAACCCAGCACCCTACTGTTACATTCTTTGTATCTAATTAGGTAGTGGCTCAAAATCACTGATGAGTGAAGCAAAGAAATGTAATGCCATGTTAAATGGATGGCAATGCCAATATGGCAGTTGTACTAAACAATTAAACCCTTAAGCAGTAACAAGCTCTGTAAATCGTTGAAAACTGTGGGATCACATTGAATTCCAATTCTACACAGCCAACATCCAGAATGTTTTTATTTTCTCTTCCTTCTGAGATTTTATTTAAATTTTAAAATATTAAAAGGATTAATAGGACAAGGATGAAAGATTATGAGGGTAGACAAAAGATAATAACACATGTCTGAAAGATAAGTTGAGGGTAAAAGATGCTGACCACGAAGGCAGAATAAATGAGTTCAGAGTCCAGAATAAATTAGACCAAGAGGAGGAAACTGATTTGCCAATTAGAACTATAGGGAAAAGGTGAGCATAATGTGATTAAGTAGTGAGGACTGGAAGTAAAAGGGAGGCTAGAAATAAGGTATTGCTAAATCCTATCTATGCAAAAATTATACCAACTCTATCCCTAAACACGTATGTAGAGCTTGATTTTATAACTGGAAAAAATACCTAAGCATTATTCTCACCAGAATGCGATATGGATTATGGTAGCCCTAGGTAAACTCTATCCATAAGTTTCTCCTGCCATGAACCCTATAGTGCAATGTGCTAGATGTGCTAAATGGCAGTATCAATATCCAACAATGAGTTTCTAATTATTTTATTTCCCTACTTGAGAGTGACAACTATTGGGAAAATAAATATACATATAAAATAGCAAAAAAAATCATCTACTTAGGAAAATTTAAGGAAGTCTCCCATTTTAAAAATGCATGGGCAATTTAAGATCACAGTACATTGGGGAAAGAAAATAGATAATTTAGTGTAAAATATCAAGAAATATTTAAGAGGATAATTCAAAAAGTACATCATAATAATGTTCTTGAAATAGATTATAGTGTCCTCAAATTCAATAATATTTTACCTACAAAGCAGAAAAGGATGCTAGAAAAAAGAAACAATTGGAAAAATGGAATAACAGAAAGAGCTCTTAATAATTAGAAAAAATACAGCAGTCGAGCAGTTAGTTAGAAGAAAAAATATCAATGATACTGCACTGGGATAGGATAAAAAGACAAGTAAATAAAAATATTGAGAGAAAAATGATATAGAGGCCAAAATTGAGGAGGTGAAATATTGGATGAAGGGAGGAATTGTAGAATAACACAATTGTTTTTGAAAAGAAAAGTATCAAGTCTTTCAATGTAGGTGCTAAAACAAATGAATGGACAGATTTTTTAAAAAAGACAAGAAAGTGAAACCTGCATTTAATGCATCTTAGTGATATTTGAAAATTCCAAGTTTCAGAAAACGGCCTAAGAAATTTAAGAAAAAAAAACCAGTTCATCCCCACAGAGAAAAGAATAATGTCATTATACTTCTCATCAGGAACTCAGAAATGGAAAGAAGATGGAAAAATCACTTGGAATTCTAAGAGAAAATTATTTACAAAGTAAAATCATATATGCATCTAAATCATCAAATCAGGATGAAAATAAAATAAAGCTGTTTTCAGAGTTTTAAAGGCTACTCTGTGTTTCATCTAAAAACTGACAGTGAAAAGCAAGAGATGGATAGGCGAGATACAGGACGTACTGAGATCAGGCCATGAGTTCATTCATGACAGCACCCATACAAAGCGATGAGTCCAAATTACTGAAATGTTAGTGGATTCCAAAGATAGTGTTATCAAGAAGAATGGGGTAGATCAGTGATAGACTGCAATCCTGACATCCATTTTTTACCCCTTCCTGTGTTCAAATTCTTTGCATTTTAATGTTGCTATACCCCTCCTCCATGGGAGAGCTATCCCACCCAGGATGTGACTCTAGGGGCAGCCATGAAATTATTTTGACCTCTGTTTATAGGTAGATGGGACACAAGTAGAGACTGGAAAACAAAAAAAAAGAGAAACCCAAAACTAAAAAACACTACACAACTTCACCCAGGGCCTTGTTGTCTCTAAGGACTGTAGGTAAATTTCAAGCCCTGTTACGTGTATGTAATTGGTGTTCCAGAAGGAGAATAAAAGAGCACAAAAGAAATCAGAAAAAATATTTGAAATAATAATGGCCAAAAGCTTCCCCACATTAACGATATTCACCAGACTACAGACTAAGAAAGCTTGGAGGAAACCCAGAGGATCAATAAAACAACAAACAAAAACACGTAGACATATCACATTCGAACTGCAGAAAATCAACGGCAGAGAAAACCTTGAATAACAAAATAAAATGTCTTACCATAAAGGCCCAAGAACAAGAATTGCAGTGGACTTCTCATGAGAAGCCACACAAATAAGAAGAGAGTGGAGTGAAATACTTAAAGTGTTGGGGAAAAAAACCAAACAAACAAAACTGGAATTCTATATGTAGCAAAATTATTCTTCTAAAGAGAAGGAGATAAAATAACTCTCTAGAGAAACAAAAACAGAGTATTTATTACTTACAGACTTGAACTGCAAGAAATGTTAAAAGGAATTCTTCAGCAGAAGAAAAATAATAAAGATGAAAAACTCAGATTTATATAAAGAAAGGTAGACCATTGGAAAAGGAATAAATGAAGGTAAAATAAAATATTTGTTTCATTTTTAAGTGATCTAAAATATAACTTTTGTTTAAAATAGTAACAATATACTGAGTGATATGTCATATGAATAAGTGAAAAGAATAACAATGTCATAAGAGCTGAGAGAGAGGAATTCAGAATATTCTATGATAAGGTAGCTACACTACACTTGAAGCACTTTAGTGTTATTTAAAGGGAGGCTTAGATTAGTTAAAAATATATATTGGGAGCTGTATGGCAACCACTAAAAATATTTAAAAGAAATATAATTGATATCCTAAGAGAGGAGATAAAATCAAATCATTGCATGAAAAAGTAAAAACTTTTTTTCTCATTGTATCCCTGTAATCTATAAATCTTATAGAATAGAGCAACATATATGTGTGAAATGAATAAGTTTATGAGTGAAAAAGTTATATGAAATTTGGTCAGCACTGAATGCTACGAATACACTTGTCAGATTTTTAGAAAGATTAAAATGACTGAAAATTATTAAGATAAATATTAGCATTGAATGTGTAGAAAATTAATAAACAGAAACTTAAATTAAATAGTTGGGAGACCAGAAGGGGAGCTCTCATGCCCTGAGGCAATAGCAGAGCCCAAGAGGAAGAAGGAAGACTCTTACTTCTTGGCAAGGACTCAGCCAATGAAAAACCATGGACTCTTTACTATGGCCCTCCCAACTTCCCTTTCCTTTCTGTAATAGTGTTCTCCTTTTGCCATGCAGGGAATTTGCATGTGACTCGCCATGGTTGTAGACCCTGAATTGAAATTCTCTGTTGATCCCCAGCAAATTCATCTTTGCTGGAGAAATATGTGGCAGTCTATTTGTTTCAGGTCAACAAAGATTTAAAAAAACTTGCTTTTCTTTTATAAAGATATTAATGCAAGTATCCTACACACACATACACAAAACCATAGAGTGATTTGCTTAAAGCAGGAAAAACAAGAATTTTTTCCACCTTTTTTTCTGTAGAGGTCAATATTTGTAGAGAAAACAACTGCACCTCTATTTCACAAACATTCATCAAATTGAATTTCTTAAATCAGTATTTTAGTTTTTCAATAATAGAACTGCAGTTATCATCATTGAAGATCAATATTTCACAGTTTTATATATCTTGAATTTTGTCAAAGCACTCAATTAACAGCAGGAAATTGTTTTCCTTTGATAGCACCATTTAAGTGTTTTCTTCATTTATATGTCTAATGTTGTTATTCTTACAAGATGAAATTAGTTTTCAAAGCTGGAATGAGATAATTATGTTGTTTGTGCTGAACTTCTTTTACAAAATATACATCTCTAAAAGAGTCCTGTAAATAATTTCAAAATAATAAAAGATTGGTCCATTACTAAAATACGTTAAATAACTTACCATTGATTTACTATTTAGTAAAATATATGTATCAGTCATCAGAACACTACAAATATTATTCTGTATGCAAAATAAATGGTTATAATTAGACTTTCTTTTGTCTTCTCATCCTTTAAATCTGGGTTTCTTTCTCTGTCTCATTTTCTATTAAAGTCACATAACACATTCAGTTTTCTAAGACAGATCAAGGCTTATCCCTCTCCTTAAACTCTAGCTGCATTGCCTCATTTGACAAAATCCATAACAAGGTACCTGGTTCTGCAGCTGAATTCCATAAAACATAACTGCCACCACATGTAGAGGCTCCTGTGATTTGGCATTTGCTTTCTCCCTAGGCTTATCTTTTGCCTACTACCAACGCATGCCCTGTTTTCCAATCATATGTATGATGTTTGTCCTCTGATGTTTGGTCTGTCCAACCATTGTTTGGAAGAGCAACTTTTTCCTCTAGAAGTTCTGTCTTCCTATTCCAAGACTGATTATAATTCAGCTTCAAAACAGTTTGATTTACTCTCCCCCCTAACTTTTGGGATAGGCAAGCTATTCAAACTAGGTCTATTAAAATTCTTCCCTTGGAGGAATATGTATATTTAAATATTAAAAGACAACAACAGCAGATATACACAGACACATACATACATATATAAATAACTATATACATACCTATATACACATATAGACACACATACACTGGAAAAAAGGGAAATAAAGGAGTCCCTCTTTAGTAGTTGGAAATGTATATGAGTACCTGAAGCCTGAAGCTTATGCAATATCGAGGGCCCAATTTAAGAAAGGAATACACTTTTAATAACAAGACCCTAGAAGGGTCTTATGTCCCTGAGGGCCACTGAAAGTTAAGTTTCATTAGCTGGATTTTAGAGATGATAAGTCATTCCTACTTTAAAATTCTAAAAGTCAAGGACACTGAAAATCTATAATTGTAAACTTAATGAAATAATTGGACTCAATTGGCAAAATTAATACCAAATTGTGAATGTCTTTCTATCATGTGTGTACAGGTTAAATTTATATGTACAGCCTAAATTTAATCAGTTGGCAATGTTGCGTTTATAATTATTTGATAGAATTAAATCAGTTTAAAAACAAAGCTGATAGTATTTGGTCTCAAATTTTAACTTACATTGCAGTATTTTGTGAATTAATGCACAAATAATTAAAAGACATCCTTTACAAATGAGTGTTAAGCATTTAATATTCATTAATAATATTGACCAGTTTAAGAACCAACTTAATTATCATCATATTTAATTTTTAACCCCATCTTATATTTAACTTATCCAAGATCAAATTGCTAATAATTTGGTGAGAATGTGCAGATGGTACGGTTTCTGATTCTTTGCCCAGTACTATTTTTACTGTACTTCACAGTATATCTTAAATATATATGTCATCACTGCAATATAATTGTTTTCTTAATATCTTTCTTAAAAAATCTAAACTTATTAACATTTTAAAATATATAACATTATAAACAATACATATATTTATTTGTCAAAGTATACTTATGATAGATCAGTTCTGAAATAAAATGACTGCCACTAACACATACATTATGGGTGGCTGTCTAAATCTTAACTTATCGTGTTCTTAAAATGTTATCTTGCCTGCATATTTATTTATTTAAGCTTTTAAAACTCCAATAAACCACTGCATTTTAGTAATATATTGATAAGAGATATTTCTATATTTGAACAATGTCACCTGATTGAATTGCCAGGCTTTTTTCCAGTCTTCCATTTTTTCACAATATCTACTAAGCTTCCCAATTTCAAAATTTAGGAGAGCTGTTCTTTTGCTTTTTTGTGTTTTTCTTTTAATCAGAAAATGTTGGTACTGGAAAGGTCATGAATGAATACTTCTATAAGTACGTTTTAAAATCAATTTTTAAAAAGTTAATTAACATACAGTACAAAAAATGCAATTTTGAAGCCATTTATTATATTGCAATTTTAGTAATTAAGTCTTATTTTTCTTAAGAATTAACTCATTTCATGTCACTTTGCAAAACACATTGAGATGTGGATAGGTGAGCGAGTAAGAAATAATATCATGTACTTTAATTACTTTATATGTTTTAAAGGCAAATTAGTGTTTGGTATTATAATATTGAAATAAATTTATTACCCTTTTATTAAACATTAATTCCTACAAACTACTATAAACCATTTCTACTTTTGTACTAGTGTACAGCTTTCTCACGCTCTCTCAAGTTTCTAGAAAACTGTAATTGCTTTATGTTAGTAAGTATAATATAAATACATTTACCATTAAAAGTTGATCAGAATATTTTCTATAAAACATATTACTGATTTTGGTGTAACAATGCACGCTAAAGCATTTCTTGATTACTCATTTTTCAGTGAATGACTCATGGGGTTTTTTGACGAGTAGATTTAAAGATAATATATCATTATACTAGTGAAATGCTAACAGAATATCCTCCTTTCAACAAGGACCAAGACATAAATATTAAAATTCTTTTTATAAACCTGAGATCTAATTAACAGAAATGGAATTGGGGTTTCTTTTTAAAATTATGGAAAAACACTAACAATCTGACACTATGTGCACAGTTAAGTTAAAAAAAAGATTGTTTTCTGAATTTTAACATTTCAAAAAGTAAGTGAAATCAAGAGTATAATTTTTAACACATAATACATAAAGTAAAATTCTGAAATTGTAGTTCTACATGGTCATTAGATGATCCTTTTCAATTGTTGGCATATATCCCTTAGTCTAATTCGTTCATTTCTTCAATTCAACTGTCTTCTGACTTTAAGCAACAGTATATGAACTCATTGTTATTACCTAATTATAAGTATAGAAGATTTTGATTTTCTAATTTGCACAGTGAAGAACCTAATTCATGTAAAAACAGATATTTTTTTTAAATTTTGTAAAAGGAAAGTCATGTTTCTCCAGAAATAGTTGTCAAATGTTTGTGTGAATAAACATCACTTGAGGAGTCTGTGTAAAAAGCATGTTCTGAGACCCACTCTGAAAAATCCTAAACCATTGTACCTGAGTTAAGGGCCGTAAGTCTGCATTTTTTAATGAGTACCTCAAGTGATTCTAATGTCAAACTCTGTATATCATGATGACTCATAATCAGAGAACTAAAATGATTTTTTAAACCTCTCCTGAAGCAACTTTATGCTAGTAATTAGAAATGTTAGCAATTCACCATCCTTACAGAGAATAAGGACAATTTTAGCTCTCATGGTTCATTCTCGCTTTCCAAACAAAATCTGATATGGAATCATAATTTGTTCATTACTTCATTGATTTGATCAGTCAGTCATTGTCACTCTGCAGCTATTCGTTTGGTACCTCGTATATTGAGACTGGAGATACAAAGAAGAAACTCCTTCATGAAGTTTGCAGTTTAGTGAGGAGAAACAGTAATGACATAAGTCAGTAAGACAGAGAAAGACAAATACTGGATGAGGTCACCTATCTGTGGACTTTTTCAAAAAAACAAACTCACTGAAGCAGAGATCATATCTGTGGTTGCCAGAGGTGGGGGATAGTAGATGGTAGAATTAGGTCATGCTGGTCAAAAAGTACAAACTTAAAAGATAAATTAGCTCTGGGGTCGTAATGTTCAACACTATGATTATAGTTAGTGATACTGTATTATTGTATATTTGAAAGTTGCTAAGAGAGTAGATCTTTAAAGTTCTCATCACACACACACACACCAAATTGTAACTGTGAGGTGATGGATGTTAACTAATCTTATTGTGGTAATCATTGTGCAATATTGTCACATATGAAATCATTATGTTATACACCATATACATATATAATGTTGTATGTCCATTATATCTCAAAAGAACTGGGGAAAAACTCTAAAAAATCCAACTGTAGTATGTACCATGAAGTGGCAATCAATCAGGTTTGTCAGGAAAGCAGAATCATTATGAGTGTTCTGGGATATGTTAATTTTCTATTGCTGTGTAACAAATTACCATAGAATTATCAGCTTATAACAACACAGATTCCTTATCACACAGTTTCTGTGAGTTAAGAATCTAGATATAGCTTAGCTAGTTTTTCTGTTCAGGGTCTCACAAAGCTCTAGTCAAGGTGTCAGCCAGGCTGTCTTCCTTTCTGGAGCCTGTGTTTTCTTCCAAACCCCTGTGGTTGTTGGCAGAATTCAATCCCTTGCAACTGTAAAAATGAGGCCCTCAGCTCCTAGAGGCTGTCCACGGTTTGCTTCCAAGTTACTCCCTCCTTAGACAGTCTTGTCATACATCTTGTCTCCTCAAGACAAGCGGGAGAGGATCTCTCTGCAATCAGCTAAGACAGAGCCCTATATAATGTGACATAACCAAAGGAGTGATAACCACATTGACTTCACCGTATTCTATCGATTAGAAGCAACTCAAAGTTTCTCCTGAATTCCAGGCATTTTCTGCACTTCTTCCATTGTAAACCTATGTTCCTCTATAAAGTCAGAATAAGCCACTTCAACCAGTATGCTAACCTGCTTCTTTGCTTGTTGGTCAACTGGTCTGAGGATCCCAATATGTCCAAGTGGCACCTTCAACTAACCAGTTTAAGAAAAACGTTATTCTTCCATTAATCCTACCTCCATTGGGAAATAACATCTATAAAACAGCAGCCAACATTGCAAGATAGGAAACAAACCTTTTGCTGATGGATTGATAGGGGTAATAGTAAGAAGGTTCGCTTACTTAACACAATATGATCCATAAGGAGGCGATATACCCACTAAGCAAATTGCCACATTTGACAATTTACAGTGAAAGAAAATAACTAGATAAGATTATTGAGACCTCCACTGTCCATAATTACCTGAATTTAGTCAGAGATAAAGAACCATGATGAGAATTATGAAAGTCATGGATATTACAGGAGTGAGGGGCTGAGAAGTAAAGATCAGTTGAATAAGTAGACACAAAGATAGACTAACAACACTTCATGAAGCATAACACAGAAGAGCAAATTGGAGCTTTTGTCGGGGAAGCTGAGAACCCAAGCATGTCCCTGCCAGCTCCTGGAGAAGTCTATGGAGGCTCTTGCTACAACCAAATTTCTGGGGCCACTATCACTCATGAAAGATCAGCACTCAAGATGCAGAGTCCTGGGCTAAGCAGTGGTGAGTGAGATTCAGCTGAAGCCCAATTGGCAATTCTCTGTTCATTACCATATCTGACCTCAAAGACTTACAGAGTAATAGTGGCCACTTCATTTCCGTCATTTAAGTTATATGCAAGGTCCTCTTTGGGCTAACTCTATATACAGTGACAGAGACTCTGGGAAACATACTTCCCAGCTTCACCAAATTAGCAATGGTTAGGGGTTCTGGATTTAGTAAATAAAAGTACAGGAAACTTTGTTAAATTTGAATTCTTGATAAACAATTCTTTTTTTTTTATTATAACTATTGCACGGGACTGATACCATACTCTATTCTACTCCACACTGCTACTCTGACTAGTATTTTTAGTATTAAGTATTTTATTTAGTATTATTGAACCATGCAGTATTTCACACAAACTATACTAAAAGAAGTATCTGTTGTTTATTTGAAATGAAAATTTAGCTGGATTCCCTGTATTTTGTCTGACAATGCTAACAACAGCACAATTTAAAACAAATTACCTGGAAGAGAGTGGGAGCTGTAGCTGCAGGGGTAGACAGGTTGAGGTCAGACTATAAAAAAATCTCAAAATCCATATCGCTGCTAGTATTCAAGATTTTTTCATTTATGTGTTCTCATTTGAGAACACCTTCATAATAGCTTCATAATTTTTTGGTTAAATAATTAGAAGATATTTAGAAATAATGAAATAGATGATAAAGAATTTAGTTGTTTACATTAAGACCTTATGATAAATTATTTCCTTTATATTAGATTGGCTATATATATTTATTACCACTTACAACAAGCATTCACAGGGATCCTTTAATATGTTGATATCATAAGTCCTATATCTACCACAGAAACACAATTTCAAAAATTAGTACCAGTGTTTGCATTGAGGAGTTATATACACAATAAAGATTTGTACAAAATAAGTAGGTAACATTTTTATTTAATTAGCTCTTAACAGGATATATATATATACTATATATGTATTATAAAAACTATAATAATTAAAATTTTAAAAATCCATATGTCCAAAAGAAACCACAACAAATTGTTGGTAATGTTTTCCTTCATAATTGAGAATGCACTGAATAATCTATACTAATTCTATATTTTAATTCTTAGATTACAAGAATATTATATGGTGGTTGTGGGATGAATTGTGAGATTGGTATTGACATATATACACTAATATGTATAAAATAGATAACTAATAAGAACCTGCTGTATAAAAAATAAATAAAATAAAATTCAAAGAAAAGCATATTATAATAGGTCTAAGACATTTTAAATAATTGTCCAACTCCTGAAAGTGTAATGATTACTCCTTATTGTCTTCCATTTTTTATATCTAATATTTGCCCCAAAAGAACATGATTTATCACATTATTTTAAGAGTTTAATAAGAGTTTAAGAGTTTAATTTTAAGAGTTCAATAGCAATATAATATCTGCTCTTCATATAGTAGAAATATATTAGTTCAAAATATATAGATTTTATGTAATTATAAATCATAGTTAAGTTTTGTTTTATATGAAAAATTATGAAATAGCATAAAGCATTCTTATGCTTTTTATTTTTATGGCATCTTACTAAAGAATATAGGCTATATGCAATGAAATTTCTTTAAAATAATAGATTTTGTAACCTGTCTATAGTTCTACCACACTCAAGAATATAATTGCAGAAAATAAATTTGCATACTAGAACCACTTGCGGCAGTCTCTTAATCTGTGTGGCTGGTGCCTTACAATTTAGTCATAGTCAGAAATAACTTTCTTCAACCTTCTTACCCCTGAAAGCATTCCACTGACATCCTTTTGTCCTGTTGAAACAGGATTGGCAATGTATGCATTATTTGAAACAGCTCAAACCTGCCCTCATAGAAGAAGTTGTAGATGTCCTTTGAATATTTGGCCCTAGATGTCCATCACGGTAGGCAATTAATTTGGTACATTGTTACTATATTCAATTCTTGGTCTTTCTGCCAATACTGCCAGACAAATATTCTAATTAATGCCAGTCAAAATGGTGATTTTGTGGTATGAACATTTTGAGGACTAAAACACATTTAAATACAAATTTATACTACATCAGTTTCAAAAATATCTAGCAGATGGCAATTTGAATTGAATATCCATTTGACCTGGACTTGGGCCTCATGCCCAAGATTCAAAATTTTTCAAAATTTATGAGCAATATAGACAAATTTAGTCCTTTTTAAGATTTTTTTTATCACGCCATATAATTCCAGGTTATATTAATGTTATGTTGAAGGAATTTGGTTTGAAAACTTATCTTTCCTTTTATAAATGATATTAGATTGTTTATTGAAACTTTGTTTCTATGTAAGGATCATTGAAACTAACTAATAGGCACTTGAAATATTGATGCTACATCCAGTGAAATTTAACAGAAGAGTATATCTGAACTTATATGAGTTTATATACCTGGAAGCATAGAAGTACTGACCCTGTTTATTTTTTTTAGTACCAGTTGTTTATTTCAGTTATCTTCTCATCTCTATAATGTTCACAATAATAGTCTGTAGGTCTCCAATATTATATGACTGCTTCTAATTTCACAGAGGGATGTGGCTTCATGGGCTAAATCAATTTGTAATGTATAGCCTTCTGGTAAGGGCTATGGATTTTGATGCTAATTGCTAGATATAATTTCAGGGTACTTTTTATCAAGAATCATCTTAGGCAGAGAGACTAAAGTCCAAACTGAAACCACATTTGTAGAGTTTTAGTAGAAACAGTGTCATAGGCAAAAGAAAATGTTATCCAAATGAGAAAATAATTGCAAAGCTGGTGTTTTGAGAAGAAGAGAGAGAGACAGAGAGAGAGGATTTTAAACAAATTTAAAAGGTACTTAAAGAGATGGCCCAGGGTGAAGGGAACCTATGTTCTAATCCTACTTCTTTGACCTGTGAACTTGGGGCCTGTAGTAGACAGAATAATGGCCTCCCTCAAGAGGTTCAGATGCTAATCCCAGAGAAAGACTTGATAGACCATTGCTGGCTTTGAAGTGGAAAGGGGTCTGTACTTCCAGTTTCTGGCCTGACATGTAAAGAGCGTGGAAGTTCTCACTCCCTCCTCAAAATAAAGAACAAGCTGAAGAAACTGAATATCAACTTTTCTTAGATCTATAAGAAAAGTAAGGTCAAGGATAAATCACTGCCCTGAAAGCTGGAGAGATGGATACCAAAAATCACAGCTTTCCAACACCACAGTCAAGAGCAAAAACCCAAGTTGGAGCCAGAACCTATGGGAACACTTCAAATGTCATTGACAAATTGCCAAAGGTGCAATGTAAACTAGCTTGAAATCAAAACACCAGGGGCCAAGTTTGGGGGAACACAGCTCACATTTATGAGTTTTACCTCCAGGATCCTTACCAGCTTCTCACATTGAAGATCAGAGAAAGATCCCCTTAGGCTTCTTGTAGTTGGGAGAGGAAAAGTAACCATTTTGAAATACTCCCGAACATTCTGTTCCCTTTATAAAGAACTACACTCAAAAGAAATGGGCTTCCCGGGGGGCGCAGTTGTTGGGAGTCCGCCTGCCAATGCAGGGGACGCGGGTTCGTGCCCCGGTCTGGGAGGATCCCACGTGCCGCGGAGCGGCTGGGTCCGTGAGCCATGGCCGCTGAGCCTGCGTGTCCGGAGCCTGCGCTCTGCAATGGGAGAGGCCACAACAGTGAGAGGCCCGCATACCGCAAAAAAAAAAAGGAACTATTTTACCAGAGCTTACCAACTTTGGGAAAGGGAAGTTACACCCTTACTAGCCTTCTCACCTACAGAGGGAAAAAAAGTGCTGAGAAGCACTGTTGAAGTCACAGCCTCAGAGCTCATGCTCACTAAAAAACAGACCTAATCATAGGATTACAGGATGCTCCCCCAACCCCACACCTTACCCCACAGAGACCAGGCTCCTGTATAATAAGGGACTACAGCTAAAAGGACTGCAAAGCTCAGACCCTTTTTAAGAAGACAAGCAGGAGACAAAATGAAAGACACTAGAGTAAACATTAGCCTCTAATGCATACAGCTATAGCAAACATTAACACAGTTTAACCTCTTGCCACATAAACTTAAAACCTCCCACTAAAGGCCTGTTTACTTCAGTACCTTTTTACCCAATACATCATGTGTGCTTTCAACAAGATATTATAAGCCATGCTAAAAGCAAACAACTAAACAAAGGAATGAAAAACCAAAAACAACAAATAGAAAAAATCAGTTCAATAGACAAAGTGAGCATCAGAACCCAGACTGAGGTATAGCAGAGATTTTAGAATTATCAGACTGGGGATTTAAAATAGTTATGTTTAGTATGCTGAACTAACAGAAAAGTGGAAAACATGGAAGAACTGATGGGTAACGTAAGAAGAGAAATGAAAACCCTAAGAAAAAAGTTTTAAATGCTGCAAGTCAGAAACTTTATAACAGAAATGAAGGGTGCCCTTTGGACTCATCAATAGATTGGAAATTACTGAGGAAAGAGTCAGTGAGCAAAAAGACATGTCAAAAGAAACTTCGCAAACTGAAAAGCAAGAGAAAAATGAAAAAAATCAAAAAGTACATCCAAGAACTATGATACAATTATAAACAATGTAATACATGTAATCCAGAAGAAGAGAGAAAGGGATGGAAAAATATTTGAGATGCCGAGGCGTCTGAGGAAGGGAGGGTGGCGGCAGCGGTGCTGGTGACTGAGCGGAGCCCAGTGACAGGATGTTGGTGTTGGTATTAGGAGACCTGCACATCCCACACTGGAGCAACAGTTTGCCAGCTAAATTCAAAAAACTGCTGGTGCCAGGGATGATTCAGCACACTCTCTGCACTGGAAACCTTTGTACCAAAGAGAGTTATGACTATCTCCAGACTCTGGCTGGCGATGTTCATATTGTGAGAGGAGACTTCAATGAGAATCTGAATTATCAAGAACAGAAAGTCGTTAACTGTTGGGCAGTTCAAAATTGGTTTGATCCATGGACATCAAGTTATTCCATGGGGAGATATGGCCAGCTTAGCCCTGTTGCAGAGGCAGTTTGATGTGGATATTCTTATTTCAGGACACACACAAATATTTGAAGCATTTGAGCATGAAAATAAAGTCTACATTAATCCAGGTTCTGCCACAGGAGCATATAATGCCTTGGAAACAAACATTATTCCTTCATTTGTGTTGATGGATATCCAGGCTTCTACACTTGTCACTTGTGTGTATCAGCTAATTAGAGACGTCCTGAAAGTAGAACGAATCGAATACAAAAAATCATAAAGCGAGGCGTGTCCTGATGATTTTTCTGTTGGGTTTTTTTTTGTTTTTCATTTCCCTGTTCAACTCAAGTAATTAATCGTTTAAGAGCCACAAAATTGTATCACTTTTATAATATTTTGCAGTAAAACATAATCTCGTCTTCTGTTAATACAATGTTCTAAGCTTCTTGTAAACTATAAGATTATATTTAGTTTAAGTATATGATTTCTATGAAAAAATGTCCACCACACAGTAAATGGTCACATGTTAAGAAAAATTTATCCTTGTAAATATCTTCATAGTTGATATTTGGAACTTTATTACCAAAGTAGTGCATGAGGGGAAAGAAACTAGATTTTCTTGTAGACATTCTTCTCTTCTCCAGTAATAAACAGTTACCTTTCATTTAAAAAAAAAAATTGAGCTGAGGAATTTCCAAAATTAATGAGAGACAAGAAACCACAGATTAGGGAAGCTCAGAGAAAACTGAGCAGAATAAATAACAACAAATCTATACCAAAGCATGTCATATTCAAACTGCAAATAAAACAAAGACAGGAGAAAATCTTGAAATAAGCCAGAGGGGGAAAACACACATCCTACCTACAAATGAACAAGGATAAGAATTACATTAGACTTGTGTTCAGACACCATGCAAGTAAGATATTTAAAACATTGCAAGGAAAAAACCCACCAATCTAAATTTCTGGATTCAGTGAAGTTATCCTAAGTGAAGAAGAAATAAAGGCTTTTTCTGACAAAAATTGAGAGAAAATGTTGCCAGTAGACCCTTGCAAGAAAATGTTTAAAAAAGTTCTTAGGAGTGAAAGAAAAATACTACAGTTCAGAAACTTGGATCTATATAAAAAAGGAAAAGTGGTAAAGAACAAATTCATAAAGTCTTTTAGTTTTCTTATTGTTAATTGATCTAACATAAAAATTTGTTCAAACAGTTATAGCAACAATGTATTTGGAAATTATAGTTTATAGATGAGTAAAATGAATGACAGCAATGTTATCAGAAACTGGAAGAAGAAATTGGGTATGCTCTGTTACAAGGTACATGCACCACCTGTGAGGTGGTACTGTGTTATTTAAAAGTGGACTTAGGGCTTCCCTGGTGGCACAGTGGTTGAGAGTCCACCTGCCGATGCAGGGGACACGGGTTCGTGCCCCGGTCCGGGAGGATCCCACATGCCGCGGAGCAGCTGGGCCCGTGAGCCATGGCCGCTGAGCCTCCGTGTCCGGAGCCTGTGCTCCGCAACGGGAGAGGCCACAACAGTGAGAGGCCCGCGTACTGCAAAAAAAAAAAAAAAAAAAAGTGGACTTAAAGTTGTTATAAATGTATGTTGCAGACTCCAAGGGAACCAGCAAATGAAAAATAAAAAATGATAAAAAGAGTATTAGTCTACAACCTCTAGAGGCTTAAAAAGTCAAAGAAACATATTCTTCTACAAGACTGAAAAAAGAACTGTCAAGACCTTGATTTTAGCCCATTAGGACCCATGTTGAACTTCTGACCTAAAGAATAATAAATAAATAAATAAATAAATAAATAAATAAATAAATAAATTTGTGTTGTTTAAATCTACTAAAATTGAGGTAATTTGTTGTAGTAGTAATAGGAATCTCATACATGACCTTTGGCAAAATACTTAGCATCTTTCATACAATTTTCCTTTGTTGCAAAATGAGTGGTGAGATTCTTATGCAAATTCCTATATTTGCAGTATTGTTAGAAAGAGTTCTAAGTTTAAAAATTCTTTCTTTCTTGTTTCCTTCTTTCTCTCTTTTACTTTCCTATTCTCCTTCATGCATTTCCTTCCAAGACTTATTTAGCATCCTAAGTAAGATACTGTTCTCGAGAGCTAAAAACAAATACATCGGAGAAAAGTACAATATAATAAAAGTCAGAAAAAGTTATTATAGATAAAATTATAATTACATTAGAAAACTACAGTCAAAAAATAAGGTGGGAACAAATAAGACACAAATCTAAGTCAACACTCCAAAATTCCATCATACTCCAAAAACAGCATTTTTATTAAAAAAAAACCCTTAGCATAATATTGGGGTTATAATACTATGAAAGACTGGAAGGACTAGACTATCTTTCCAATTTGCTCTTAGCTTTTCTTGAACAAAATTGAGAACACAGATTTCTTTATTTTGCAACCATAATGGCAGAGGGGAAAAATTAGCAGAGGAAGAGACTTCATAATTATTAGACAAGTCAGAAGATGCATGTAAAGAGACGACAACAATGTACAAATGCTATCCAATAGTACTCTCTGCAAAGATGGAAGTATTTTATGTTTGTGCTGTTGAATATGGTATCTGCCAGTCACATGTGGCTATAGAGCCTTTGAAAAGTGGTTTCTATGACTGAGGAACTAAATTCTTAATTTTAACTACTTTATTTAAAATTTAAATCCCTATACATGATGAGTGGCAACTGCAGTAAAGAGTTGAACTCAAAAATATTAATGATGATTAACTAGATCATGAAACTAAAATCTCAAACTATGACTCTTCATATGCTTATATCCCAGATGAATTTTCTCAAAATGAAATATTAAGTTGTATATTTCCAAGGAAAAAATCAAGTATGGTGTTCTTATCCAGTTAGTCATTCACCAGGAAAACTTTATCAGACATTATACTGTGAAAGGATCTGGAACATTCAGTGTTGCTAAAGGGACACCAGATAGTACTCTTTCATCTCTTGTGATATTTGAATGCCAGGATTTACTTGTTACAAAGAAGTCTGCCCTATCTCCTTATGAAAAATTGTAATGATTTTCATTACCCTTTATGCTTACTTATAAAAATGTATTTATAATATGACTTAGATGTAAAAAAAATATGAGTCCATTGGATCAGGATAGAAAATGGTAACAGCTATTTTTCTTGGTATACTATGGATTAACTCTCTCTTTCTTCATGATACGGTAGCCATTTACACTTTTATTCTAGTTTATAATTTCATATAAGCTTTAACCACTAGAATATAACATGATATATCTCCTCTATAATAAATTTTTCAAATTCATGATAGCACTTTCATTAAATACGCTTTCTCATGTATGATAAGTTTCTCTCATTACAACATGGAAAGAATATTACTTAGGACACTGGCTATAAATACCTAATTAGAAATAATAATATAAATTTATGCTAAAATAAAAAGAGATTTCCCACAATTCTTTTAATTTATGATTGTCGATCAAACAAGTAAGAACAATTTCAAATGACCAATAAAAAGCCCAACTAAGTGATGGAAAAATGGAATCCATTATTGGGACTCTATGCTACATTTTTAGAGGCCTGATGCAATAGTGACAAAGGACAAGATGTTTAACCCAGAAGTTCTCAAACTTTTAGACCTTAAAGTTTATTCCACAGAAAAAATGAAATTAGTATTTAATGAACTAAATTTTAGGAAGTGTGGTTCTGGTTCCTCTATGTTTGCAGCAACCTGTATTTAAAGCGGCACTCAGAATATGTCTGCACCATGCCAAAACAACTAATCCAGTCAAACTGAGGTGACAGATTAATATGACTTTCACAGTTACCAATTTATTAATTTATATATTTATTCCTTGCACCTAGTATGTGTAAGTAATAAGTAGTGGCACACAAAGTTGGAAGAGAGTGATTTTGACACACTTTGAGCACTGAATATTATTTTCCTTTTTTAAAATTAACTTGGCATAACATAATTATGCAATATAACATAATTATGAGATAAATTAAATTACTTTTTATTTATCCCTGGGTCTCTCTTGAAATGCTTCAGTGTTATATGCCTAGAATTCCTCACAAATGCTGATGTCATATGCATATTTATAATATATGGAAAGAATCATTTTCCTCCTTTTAAAACATGATGTAGGAAAGTGAAGCAACTTCTGTCAGTCTATTTTTCTGTGAACTTTATAGGTAAGGATCACTAAGCTCCATGGATGGAATATTTGGGCTAACAGTAATGGCACGAAAGTTGGTGTATAGGTAATCAAAGGACAAATTCCTTGTGACACTCAGTCATCACTGTATATGTTACTCAATTTATGAATTCTGCAGATTTTTTTTGAAGAGGATATTAAAGTGGAGAAAAAATATAAATAAATAAATAAAAATGGAGGTGAACTTTCTTCAATTAAATTAGAAGTTACATCTCCATGATGTTCATAATCTTCAAAATGCATTAATATATCAGATCGAAAAGGGTCAGGGATGTAAAAGCACAGCTCCCAGTATCCAAGTTCCAGAGCACAGAGCAGCAGCAGGAGTTGAGGTGCAGGAGAGAAAAGGAGAAAGCATAGAGATGCTATCTTTATTGTCTACAATCCCAAATGTATTGTACTATATACATATATATTCCCTTGGCATTGATCTCCAGGACAGGACAAAAAAGGGAAGAGAAGAAAGAAATAGCATGCATCCCAGCAGCTGTACACAGAGGCAGCTCAGGAGAGACAAATATACACTAAATCACCATAAAAAATGTGAAATAATAGGGTATTACTGCAAGCCAGTCTGACCTCCTGCTCACCCTACAGGGACAGAAGAGGAACGCTGAGAAGGGATGTGCACCCAAGGGAGGGACCTCACACATTTACAGAGAAATTCATTCACAGTCACTGTATTATCATTGAATCAATTTTCACAGTTATTGAGAGAACAGATATATATTATTATATTCTTTCATTGCACTCTGAGAATTTTAAATTATATTTTCATTATTTCTTGATTGAGAGTCAAAGTTTTCATATTTCCCAATGTGTACACATATATATATATATATATATTCATTTTATAAATTGGAGGTCTTAAAACAGTTTTTAAATACTATCATAACTACTTATTCCATATATATATATACATACACATCATTAACTGTGTCAAATTTTTTTAAATAAACTTAAAAACAGATAAATAAATAACTAAACCTAAGCCAAATTATTATGTGGTAGAAAAAATAAAGATAAGTCGTCAAAGAACTTTCACTGCAGAAACACCAAAACAATAATTTTGAGGATATTTAAACAATGGGTACATGCTTCCTACACAAGTGAAAATGATTCCACACCTCTGGTGATGACTCTCTTACTAATTTACACATAAGCCAGTCTATGAACTACAGCTACCAAGTCAACACTGAGATATTCAGAATTTCTCCCCGACTTCTTGTGATCATGTCACAGATCATAACATATAGAAAGCCAAATGATTATTTTTTCAGGATGACAAAAACTAAAAGGTATCTATTGTTATTCTGATATCACAGAAAGTAAAGTAACTTAAGGCTCTTATTCTGCCCAGGTCTCATAGTTGAAAATAGGCAGAGTCAGAATCACACCCTGGTCTATTCAACTCCAAAGACTTTGTTCCTTTCATTGTTTGTGCACTTTAAAGAAAATGAGTTTATTATTTGAAGCAAATTATAGAAAAAGTTTCTTCACATGACTCCAAAATAATAAGCTAGTTTGCTAGAAAAACTCCATAGGGTTGTTTTGCTTTGTTTTTGCGTATTTCATAAAAATGTATATAACGTTTGTAGATAAAAGTGATTAGAACATTTAATTGATTTGTCAAAAATAAAAAGTCAGGTATTCTTTCCTGCAGTGACTAAAGTGGATATATACACATCAAAACTAGCGGGATAGAAAGATATGGCGAATAAAAAGACCCTTGACTTTTAAACATAAATTTTTTATTGCCAAGGTTTTAATTACTTTTGTGATGTTGGGAGTCAATGATTGTGGATATCAAATGACATGTGGTCTAATACCTTTCTTAAAAAAGGTTTGGAGGAGATTTCTCACTTATTCTTCAATATTAGTGATTATAATTTCATAACAATTATTTTCCTTTACTTTGTGCTGAAACCTCTAAAAATGGAACACACCCCCCCAAATATTTTTAATGAGAAAATATAAAAAGTGTTAGAACTTTCGTCATCTATGTTTTCCTCCTATTTACTCCTTATTCTCTTTACTTTCCAGTTTTTGACTGTGGCATATGAAAGCTTTTTCCACCAAAATTATTACCGTTAGCCTTGGGGATAAGTTGTTTCTTTCCTCGACTTAGACACAGTTCAATCTAGATACTCTAAGAATTGTTGTGTTTTAACTTCATATTTACTGAATTGTTCAAGGTTGGTTTTTTTTCATGCTCTGTTTGTGTTTATAGTTTGTTCCAAAAGTGAAGACATTTCTCGTATTTTATATTTGTTACATTCCATGAAGCAGCATCATTCAAATGCCATTTCCTTTCTTTGTTGATGATATTTCCTTCTAAATGACTTTCTATGATGAGGTTCACATACCAAAGTGATTTCGTTTTGTTGTGTTGATAATTTGCATGAAAGAAACCTATGAAACATTGATGGTAACTGGGTAACTCTAGTGACTATAGCTAGCTCACTCTCATTCCTGTAGTTTTATTATACAACAAGTACTATATCCTTTTATGAAGGAGTATGGCAATATTTGTCTTAAAATGAAAAATGCAAACCTATAAGCAGGTTTATATAGTCGTGTGGTAATATTTAAATCAATGTTATCTATCTGTGATGCTTCTAACTTCATAGAATGATTCAAAACATTTCACACGGACAATGAGCCAGCCAGAGCTGATAACATTCATTTGGCAACTAAAAATGAGTTACTCTTTCGGTACTTCTAAAACTGCTGAATTTATGATTTTTTAACTTCATGACCTAGTTTACATACATCATTGAAATGTAACCTCAGGCCATGCAGTCAAGTTTTCTTTCTTTTGATAACTGTTTGTTAATATATCAGTCTGCCCAGTTGTTTTGGTCACATTGGAGTTAATATGTGTTTAGGTCAGAGCTGCTACATTTGTTAACTGCATGCATTAGTCAGTTTGGATTAAAATCCATTTAAGGAAATGGCTTGTTCTACTACAGAGTAGACCTTGTAAGGACAAAGACATGGATAGATATGTATGAATCATTTCAGGTAATTCTATTGGTTCTATTCAATTTGCTGTATAAAGTTTGTGGTTTCAACTTATTTGAAATAAAAAATTTTCTGCCAAATGTCCAATGTTCTGAATTTTGAACATCAGCATATTAATGCCACTTATTAATGCCCCAGAAATATAAGAACTGAAAAAAAATATCTCAAAAAATTCAAAAGACTGTTCCTTGAAGGCTCACAAGGAATTGCTAACAGCAACCCTCTAAAGACTTTTCTGGGGAAAAAAATGATCGTTATCTGTCAGAGATTTATACTCAAAATATTTCCTAATTAAGTTTAATCAATAATCTTTTAGCCCTCCTGGAACAAAATGTATTGTTAAATAACCACTGATTCCAGAAAGTCTCCTATTATTTTTATATCACATTCTTGCATGGCTGAATAATATTATTTTACTTCAAATTTATTACTTGTTTCCTGATCATGTGTGATTGTTGTTGTCAGAGTTAGTGTTATATATTAGAAAGAGAATGGAAACTGGAGTCAGACAAATCTAGGATAAAATTCTAGCTGCACTAATGTCTAGTTGAGTAAATTTCAATCAAGTTCTGCAATCTTTGGTTAAAAATATGCATGGATTATTTCAAGGATTAAATAATAAAGTGTCTAGGGTTCATAGAACCAGTGTAGTACTTAATTGGAACTCAATAAACTTTTCTTTATCCCATCTTCTTATGCTCCTCTCACTGGTATTACTCTACTTCTCCTAAAAATCATTTTATATTGTCCAGTTCTTGAATTATATTATTTTCAATGTCCAGTCTTTCTCTGAGAACTTGTTGCCCTTGCTCTCACTGCATGGATCAATCCTTTATGATAAGCAAGTTGATCTACGATGGCTCAGTACAAAAGGTAAAGATTTTATGAAGGCTTCCAGAAAAACAAAATCTTAAATACATTCATTCCATAGAGGATATGAGATGGAATGATGCTTTAAGAAATTTCAAGTATTGTCATCTCTCCAGAGACTAGTTTTATGTCCCACAAAATAGCAGCCACACATTTCCAACATCACTTTAACAATCACTGTCTCACTTGACAATCATCCCTATGCTTGCAATTCTTATCCCTGAGAGGAGGGGATAGAGGTTATTTTCTCTTAAGAGACTCCTTTTCCAATAATATCAAAAAGCTTGATACTAACTTTCAGGCTCAAGGTAGACTCACTGATTTGTCTACTCATCCAAAAGTTAGCTTTTCTTTCCCTCCTTGAACAGCCTCTCTATTGGTATTTTCAACATAAGTTCATATTCCACAAAAGAGGTTTTGGACATCTTTCATATTAACTATTAGGATAGTTTAGGTCTTGCTGTTCCTTAGCAAAACAGATTTATACTCAAATTAGATTTGAGTATAAATATAATTGAGATATCAAAAAAAAGATACATATAATAAGAAACAAAAATGAGAATCCATGGAGGCTCAATTTTCTAATTATACTGCAATGTCACTTTTTGGTATGAGATGTGAAAACCTGAACTTGTGTGGTATAAGACTGTAGATAAAAGTTTCAAAATATAAGTGAAGGGAGTTCCCCTGGTGGTGCAGTGGTTAAGAATCCACCTGCCAATACACGGGACATGGGTTCGAACCCTGGTTCAAGAATATCCCACATGCCACGGAGCAACTAAGCCCATGTGCCACAACTACTGAGCCTTTGCTCTAGGGCCCACGAGTCACAACTACTGAGCCCAAACTCCACAACTACTGAAGCCTGAGCGCCTAGAGCCTGTGCTCCGCAACAAAAGAAGACACCGCAATGAGAAGCCCACACACCACAACAACGAGTAGCCCCTGCTCACCGTAACTCGAGAAAGCCCGTGTGCAGCAATGAAGACTTGACGCAGCCAAAAATACATAAATAAAATAAATTTATTAAAAATATATATATATTGGCTTCCCTGGCAGCGCAGTGGCTGAGAGTCCGCCTGCCGATGCAGGGGACACGGGATCGTGCCCTGGTCCGGGAAGATCCCACATGCCGCGGAGCGGCTGGGCCCATGAGCCATGGCCGCTGAGCCTGCGCGTCCGGAGCCTGTGCTCCGCAACGGGAGAGGCCACAACAGTGAGAGGCCCGCGTACTGCAAAAATAAAAAATAAAATAAAAATATATATATATAAGTGAAATATAAAGTAACTGAAACCTTCTCAAATTAGAAAGGCAATCAATAATTGCCCAATTTTAAAGCCAGAGACTAAAAAATTATAAAATATGTTTAGGGCAAGTAAACCACAACCTTGCCCTTCATTCCTCAGACTAGTCTAGAGTTATGGGAATGTTCAATTTTATACGTTTTTTGGAAATTCATTTCATTACAATCTTGCAAACTACACGGTGGAAATCAGGCTCTAAAAACTGCCAATTTTTTCTGTGAATCCAAATTAGTTTCAGAGCAGGTGATGAACAGAAATAAAGAGGAAAGTCCTTTTCCATCAGCAAATGTCTCTAGACAGTCAAACATAATGAGAAATCATGTAAGTACAGCAATTAAGCCAAGTGAATGGTTTTAATGCTTAATGACTGGTTTTATTTCTAATTGAAACCAAGGAAGAGTTAATGCCACGGTATATGCTCTTGGATGACTTTTGACAGAAAGATTGTACTGTACTCTTTTTCTGACAAAATCTGTAGAACATATTAAATATTTATTAGATGCAAAGACAAGGGATACATTTGCTGGCATTTTATATACGATAAAGCATTTACTTTCCATGATGATTTTCATGAAATTGTCATCATTATTCCACTATTCCACTAAGACATTTTATCCAGAAAGTCACATAGCTATTTGGGGTTAGATGTTTTAATATATTCTTTTCATTATGACAAATGCTTATCTCTGTCTTTCTAAAACACATGTTTAAGGGAAACCTTATTGTTTCTTCATTGAGAGTGGCAAAGGAGCCTAAAATTAGAGCTTTGGTCTTTGTGCTGTCCTTAGAGTTCTCCCTGGCTTCCTCATCAATGTCCATGGTTTTGCCTGAAGCCATAGTTCATGTTGTTTACTTTATGACATGTTATAGGATGACTTTGGCCCTTACATTGGAAGCCATTCGGTTATACCCACTGACTCTCAACATTCAGCTGCCATCTACATTTGCTCTCTGAGAACACGCAGGAATATCCTGAATTTTAATGCACCACATAGTTGCTGTGGGAGATCAATTATCTCTGGATCTTTTTTTCTCTAACATAGGCTATTCAACTCTTCCATAAATAAGGAATGCCTTTTTTGTGCTAGGTAATCATTATAGACATTTGGCCAATATAAATGAACACTATGCTATAATCAATCTTTCTCTCTGAAGTTCATGACTCGTGTTTGCCTGAGATGGTACTGATGTTGGGCTACTCCAATAAAATGCAGTTTTCATTCTATACTTTTGTGGTTCTTTGGCACTGGAGATATTGCATTGAAACAATACAGATGTGATTTTTGCGGTCATAGGGTTAACGTTCCAGGTTTACTAAAGGAAGGTCATGGCAGACAATTAACAAATAAACATAGAGTAAAAAAGATAATTTAAGCTAAGTTTAAATAATATGTTGAAGATAAAACAATGGGTAGATGATTAATAAAATAGAGAATAACTTTGTGAGAAAAAAATCATTGGCAGGGCATTTTATTGAGTAAGGCTTTACTCAGGAAGTCATCCCCAAGCACAAACTTTATTCACAAGAAAGAGGTATTCAGGAAAATACCACGGGTGGAGTACTAGAGCCTAAGGAACAGCCAGAAAGATGGTGTGATCTGAGCATTCTGAATAAAAGTGGTATAAGAAAAGCTACAACACATTTTTAAAAGATCCTTTTGGCTATGGTGTGAAGAATGGATTAATAGAGCCAAGAGGCAGGGAGGCCAGTTAAGAGGATCTTCTTCTGGCTCAGAAGACAGGGCGATCACTGGGACAAGTGTGGTGAGAGTGGACACAGAGTAGAGAGGAGATCGTGATGATTTTAGAGGTGAAATGAGGAGCTGTCGGTAGATTGAAAGGTATATCAGGGGTTGTAGAAAGATTGTAATTTAAGATAGTTCCTTTGTGTTTCAGCTTGAGAAACTGTGCATGTGTGTGTGTGCACGCGCGTGTGTGTGTTTGTGCATGTGTGTGTTTACTGGTGGTGGTGGTTTCTTGAAATGGGGAATATCAGTGATAAAACATTTTAGGAATAAAAATCAATGGGTCAGTTTTGAACTTATTTATTTTTTCAGATTCCTCTTAGACTTCTGTGGGAAGATATTATGTAGCTGTGTATGGTGTCTTCTTTTCAAGAAAGACTACTGCAGAGGAAATTTAAATTTCACAGTCATCCACACATAGTCACTGTGGGCCCAGAAAAGATTACCTCAGAGGAGAGTTTAGATGAGAAAAGGAACAAAAGAAATGTCTTCTGAGAACTCCTTGAGAAATTTCAAAGGGAGATGTTCACGAAAGGAGGAGATGCCTACCTATAATCTTCAAATGGCTTCTTTATTAACTAAAGAGTGAATTTCAAAGATGTAAGTGTAAAATGACAGTAAGACCCAATTGACCTTCCTAGGTTTTTCATACCATATTCTACCAAACTCAACAATGTCTTATTCATGGAATTCGCTTTTATTCTGGCTATCCCTGATATAATTATTATTTGGAATTTCCTCCTCAAAAACCTCCAATTGGAACTGCCTTCTTATTTTTCATGATCCAGTTCAAATGCAATCTTTTCATGAAATTTTCATGATCATCACCAGTTATACTTTTTATCAATATAATAGAGAACTTACAAAATTTCCTTGTACTTACTTATATCCCTAACAGATTATGACCTCCTAAAATGAAATGATTCTATCTTATTCAACTTTGATCCACAGACTCTGATTAGTAGTGGCACAGTCAGGAACCTAGTGTGAGAAATTATTGAATAGTTAGCAGCAACATTTTAAGTGATTCATGATCTTTATGTTTAGTCTTTAGTAGTGAATATATATTCTTATTATATACCAAACTTTTTATTATATGTCAAAACTGATTTCAAAGCTTTTATTATGATATGGCTTTGTTTTTCATTCTAATATATTGTATCTCATATATAATGATTCAATTGAAAATATTAACCCTTGATGATCTAAAAAGTTACAGTACAGCTTCTCGCAAACAATTCCCCTTATTAAACATGATTAAATTTAAATATAACTTGGATTGATAATGTGTTTAAAGCAATGAGGATAAAAATGAAAGTCATATGCTGACTAGACATATAATATTCCTGGGGAAGAATGATCTGAGTTAATATTTCAAGTTATATAATACTTAATAGCATATAATTTTATTATCTCTGGTATATAAATATTTTCATTGATCTCAACTACTTATGAATATTTGATGAGGAGATTAAAAATTATCAGACTGACTGGTTTTATAAAAATGTGATTCTCAATGTGCTTTAGTATTTTGAAAAGTACTTTGCCCATTTTCGTACTTTTAAAAATTCTTTTCATAGCAACCACTTGATGTGATTTATCATTATAGTAAGTTTACATTAAGGAAAGAAAAAATAATATCATAACAGTTCACCAAGTCATTATAAAATCTGCATTATGCAAATTCTGATTAATGTTATTCAACTAAATATTACTATAAGTAACTACAAAGGGACAAAACATCTTTTACAGTTGTCTTATTTTCTTATTTTGCATTCCAGTGTGTCTAATAAATATATCAATCACTGAAAACTCTACCTATTCTGAGGAATTAATATTTTTCTATAATAATATGGGAAGCATAGCAATAAACACCAAATGATTATGATAACAGTGATAATGATGATCAGGGCAATGAAGGTGATGACGACCATATGATAATAACTCTCTAGTACAAGTCTATCAGAACCTAGGACAAGTAGTTGGATACAGGTAGATTATTTGAGAAAAAGCAAGACTAAGGCAGTGGAGATAGGGTGAAAGGAGAGGTGATGAGACAAGGAAGCAGAAAGACAATTGCAGATATTTTACTGAACTGTGGGCAACTGGAACCTAATCCCACTGTGGGCCCTGTAAGGACTCATGTAGAATATGTCACAGGATTGTACCTCCAAAGTAGGGGAGGTGGAGTTGCACCAGGGGCTAATCTCTACTCCTGGGCCCACCCCACCCTCATTCCTCGGGTCTTCCCTTGGTGTAGCATATCTGAGCCAGCTTCATTTTGTAAGGAAAAGCATAGAGACAGAAAAGATGAGAGTTTCAGCAGGCCCAAGAGGTGAGACACTAGTAGAAACTGTGGGAATTCTCTACCACAAATGGAGCTGAACTGTGTGATGGATCAAAGGCATGTGGTAAAGGGCCCAAGGATTGTGTGCTACACAGCCTATTAGGGATGATGACAAGGATGATATAGAAGAGCTGTGGAAATAGAATTTATGGAAAGTTTGATAACTTGCTTAAGGGTTAGAAAATAGTGGAACAGGGCTTCAACCTATGGTCTAAATTTCCAAAGCCAGTGTTCCTAGCCACACTATCCTCTTCTGGTGTTTTGTTTTGTTTTAATGTTTAACAAGGAGAAAGAAAGATAAATGTGCAATAGCTGAATCAAGATGGCACTAACTTCTACAGTCTTAAGACTTTAATTAATCACTTTAAACTAAATGGGATATATGTCAATAATTATTAACTGTGTTCTTGGCTGTGAACTTTCTGGATTCTAGTATTTCCTATAACTATGGAAAATTAGCTCCGATCATCATCATTTGCCCCAGAAGTCCTGCCTGCTCTGAGTTTACTTGCTGTCCTAAACTAAAGCACAAGCCATACTGAGATAATTGATAAGATAGACTTTACGTAGCAGTATATGATCATTTCTCCATTGCAATTCAGAGATCCAGTATGTAGGCTAATGAGCTATTCAGAGGTTAAGTGTGTCGTGTTTAACTTGACCAAACTTTTTCACATTAATATGCCTTGAAATTGCATCATTAAACACTAAACTTCTAGTTCTCCCCTGTGTTAGATTTTGTGTTTATATAAAGCTAGTTTCAATAAAATACAGTTTTAATAAAAGTACAAATCACTATAAAAATTGAAATCAGATACAGAATTGTATTGCAATAATGAAAAGGAGATATGTTTTAAGAAGCTTTATTACAACTAAGCTGACTTATTTAAACCCTGAAATTTGGATAGTTAACCTAGAAGGAAGCATAAATTCCTATTTTGTACCTTTGAGTTAAAGGCCGTGAGAATCTCTTAACAATCTTCTAACATTTGACCCTTCTCTTTCTCTGGAGGCAAAAAGCAACTCTAAGATTAATGTATTTTTTTCATTTCTGAACACATACTCAGGACTAGAAGAGAAGTTAGGAGTCTGGCATAAAAAAGTAAAAAAAATAAAAACACAAATAGATATACCCTTCACTACCATGAAAATGCCCACTGGTTAAAACCAAAACAAATGGATCACTCAGCTACAAACCTCCAAATTTGTAATGTGTACTCTCTTTCTCCTTGTGTCACAGGCTCATGAATGCTAAACTGAGAGGATAAAGAAAGAGGAAAGGGGATGCCTGTTTCTATTTTTATTTCTGGATAAATTCTAATATTGTGTCCTCCTAATTATTTCCCAATTCCTATGAGTTTATAGTATTCATCATTAAATTTAATAGATTTATTGAATAAATTGGTTACTTCTTTATTCATTTTCTCCACTATTATTACCTTATCCAGACTAAAGTTGTTCACATGAATGAGTAAAGGCCCAACTTTTATGCCAAGATAGTATTGTAGACAAATTGAATAAGTAATCTCAGGATTTGTTTAAGGTGGCAACTGAAGTATATTAAACAGGATATTATTTATCTTTTTTAAAAATTTAAAGAATGAGTTTTATTTAAACACTCTGACACATGGAAAGAAGAAGGATGTGTCTAACACACACACACACTCACACTCACAAACATACACATCTACCTTACCAGTTAATATTTCCTTGTTTTATGAGTTAGATCAGCATGAAGGATGAATGACAGAGCAGAGGAAAGTATTTGATCTTACTCATTAAAGATGGTCTGTGGAGCTTCGTCAAATGCAGCGAAGAGAAACCTTTGGAGAGGGTAGAGTTAATGAGGGGAAATCAAGTGGATCTTTTCTTGACCTTGTGATGTGCATGTAACAAGGGCAGACAGAGTGTTTAACTCATAGTGAGGGCTCAGTACCTATTGGTTCTTAATATAGTTTAATTGTAAGTTGATCATACGATACTCATTCACTGATTATTTGTTCCATCATTTTCTATTTAACTGTGTAAATATTTCAACAAATATTCAAGAGTTTAGTAATATTCCATTGCCATCAAATGGCAGGAATAGGCTAAGAATATTCTTCTGATAACTAATGAAAAAAATGCTTCCATATACATGGATCATATTAAAAGACAAATGGAAAAAAGAATTGTCTGATAAATAACATAATGAGATATTCATCAGAAAGTTTTCTGTATATAACTATATAAGGAGAATTTTCTATATGTATCTTATTTCCAAAAGTTTTTTCCTGTTTTTGGACTGTTTTGGTCTGCTGTCTTCTTATTCACTTTCTATATGTCAACCACAACTACATACACAAATGATAAAACAGTTCCTAATCCAATGAGCAGCGAGTCTATAGGAGAGAAAGTCACACTATTATGCCACAAAATTTATGCAATAAACATACAGTAGTATGAGGACAAAGGAGAAATTATGTTATTTTGCCTTCTTGCTGTTGTCATAAGAGTTTCTTCAATCTCTTAGTAAATATTTACTGAAAATCCAAAGAACTTTTTAGGCATTTTACTAGATGTTCTGGGCAAAGAAACTTGGTATGAACCCCTTTCCTTACAGAAATGTACATTCTAGCCAGGAAAACAAGTAAGTTATAATGATCAGTTCTATAGCACAATAAGCTATATATAAGGATTTCCTGGGGAAAGATAAATTAATTTTATATTCTGGGTAAAGTCTCAGAGAATAATGTTGAAGTCAAATATTGATAAATAAATAGTATTAAATAGAAGAAGAAAAAAGTGCCAGATAGAAGGATCATGAACTAAAACAAAGATCTTGGCCAGCTTAATTGGAAATAGAGTCCAAAATGTGTGTGTGTGTGTGTGTGTGTGTGTGTGTGTGTGTGTGTGTGTGTGTGGAGGTGGGGGGTCATGAACTTTAACCAGGTAGTTATGAATCTAAAAATTTTTTTTACTATAGAAATAATCCAAACCAGTTCATTTTTATAGAAGAGTTTACCTGAGGAATGTGGAAAGTTTGCTGAATGTGGTAGAGATGGAAGACTAATAACCTAATTCAGAGTGATTTAGGGTAACTCTGTTAGTTTTGGTGAAAAACAGGACTTGTCTCTAAAGTCTGTCTCAGGAAATGTTCAGGATTTTTCATCCCAGACTGCTGGAATCACAGCAATATCCCACCTAGGAGTCCAGGGAGTCAGAGGAGAATGAAATAAATGGGATGATAGAGTCACACAGGAAGAAGAAAGTCCCCAACAAGGAATTAACAGGTAATGGGGCATCGGAGTTAAGGCCTTAGAAAAAATGACTTAATCTTATGCATCAGCACCAAAAGGAAGACGGCTCCAAGATAATTATTAAAAATTCAGAACTGAGTACTCTTTAAGAAAGGAAGACTTTGGATTTTGTTTTACCCTAATAAAGAAAGCAAGGATAGAGTGAAGCATCTATTTAAAAAGCTCAGGGGAACCAACTGCCATGGATGTGGATCTAGACATAAAAAGATTTATATGTGAGCATATGTCCTAATTTAATACACTGAATTTGTGAATATTATCCCCATGCAAGTCTTTATACTTTAATTTATAAATTTAAATAAAGATATAGTGCTCTGGACTGAAAGTCTGTATCCCTCTAAAATCAAATGTTGACTCCCTAACCCCCAATGTGATGGTAGTTGGAAGTGGTCCCCTTGGGAGGTAATTAGGCTGAGATGAGGTAATGAGATTGGGGACCCCTAAGATGAGATTAGTGTCCTTATAAGAAGAGGAAGAGACCAGAGCTCTCTCTCTCTCTCCACATGCACTGCCCAAGGAAAGGCCATATGAGGACATAACAAGAGACAGCCATCTACAGATCAGGAATCTACTTTGACCTAAACATTCCAGCCTCCAGAACTGTAAGAAATGAATGTTTGTTGTTTAGGCCACCCAGCCTATGGTACTCTGAAATAGCAGCCAGAACTGACAAATACAGAAGTTGATACTGAGAAGTGGGGTAATGTTGTAACAAATACCTAAAAATGTGAAAGCAGCTTTAGGACTGGGTAGTGAGTAGAAGTTGAAAGAGTTTTGAGGTGCATGCTAGAAAAAAATGATATTGCCATGAAGGGGCTGTTCAAGGTGATTTTGGTGAGAGCTCAGGCAGAAGAGAGGTATAGCGATAGCTTCCATCTTCTCAGAGAATACATAAATAATCATACACAGAATGTTGATAGAAATAGGGACTACAAAGTGATTCTGATGAGATTTCAGATGGAAATAAAAACCTATTATTTGACAATGGATGAAAGGTATTCCTCTTCATAAACTGGCAAAGACCTTGGCTTAATTGTGTTCTAGTACTTCGTGGAAGATAAAACTTGCAAGCGATGTAACTGAATATTTTGCTGAGGAGATTTCTAAGCAGAGTTTTGAAGAAATGGCTTGCTTCCTTTTGACTGCTTATAATAAAATACCCAAAGACAGAAATGAATTGAAGAAGAAACTTCTAAGTAAAAAGAATTCAGAACTTAAAGATTTAGAAAATTCTCAGCCTATCCTATTGCAGAAAATTAGAGCAAGTGTTCTGAAAAGAACACTTAGAGTGTGGCCTAATAATCATTTGATAAGGAGATTAGTATGGGTGTGAATCATGAATTTAATCAGCCACAGGAACACAGCCAGTTTAAACTGAAGGAGGCAGATATGTGATGGAATGAAAGAAGGCTGTTGGACTTCTTAGATTCTACAGGAAAGAACAATGAGCTATTCTGATGCAACTTGCACTATTCTTCAGGAAAAGGGAAAAATGAAGAAGTGGCCAAGATGGCGGAGTAGGAACACCCTGAACTCACCTCCACCCAGAGACACACCAAAATTATAATTCTATGAGAACAAACTGAAGAAGAAAAGATTTTCCACAGCTAAAGACATGAAGAAGGAACTACAGAATAGGTAAAAGAGGCAGAGACAAGGTATACTCAGGAGCCACACCCTGGGGTCCACACAAATAAGGAATATCATTATCATAGGAGTTCTCCCTGAGGAGCTAGGGATCTGAACCTCACATTTGAGATGCTCCCTTTAGCCTGTTAGCATGAGGGATGCAGTCCTGCCCTCCAGTGGTCCACAGCCACCACATGAAGAACAGCCTAGCAACCAGCCAGGCCACGGACCAGGCCCACTTACCCCCACACCACAGTAGTTGACCATGCTACAGTACAAGGGCTGATGAAGCCCACATAGGAGAAAATCTCAGAAAAAGAATAAAGCAAAGTAGAGCTAAGCAATCTATGTGGTTCCCACATACAGAGTACCCCTAGAACATATTGCTCTGGTGACTAGAGGAGAGCACACTGCTAAGTCCCATAGTATGTCTCCTAAACAAGGTCACTTCTCTGAGATTGGGAAAAGTAACCAATCTAACACAATGAAATACAAAAGAGAATGTGGAAAAATGAGGAGACAGAGTAATATGCTCCAAATGAAGAAGTAAGACAAAATCTCAGAAAAAGAACCAAGCAAAGTAGAGCTAAGCGATCTACCTGGCTAAGAGTTTGATTAATGATTATAAAGATATTCACCAAACTGAGAAGAAGAATGAATTAGCACAATGGGAATTTCAACAAAGAGTTAGAAAATACAAAAAAGAACCAAACAGAGCTGAAGAATACAATAAGAGAAATTAAAAAATAAACTAGAAGAAACAAACAGTAGATTAGATGATACAAAGGAACGAATAAGTGAACTGGAAGACAGAGTAGTAGAAATCACCCAAGCTAAGCAACCTAAATGTCCATCGATAGATGAATGGATAAAGAAGATGTGGCACATATATACAAGGGAATATCACTCAGCCATAAAAAGGAATGAAATTGAGTTATTTGTAGTGAGGTGGATGGACCTAGAGTCTGTCATACATAGTGAAGTAAGTCAGAAAGAGAGAAACAAATACCATATGCTAACGCATATATATGGAATCAAAAAAAATGGTACTGATGAGCCTAGTGGCAGGGTAGGAATAAAGACACAGATGGAGAGAACAAACTTGAGGACACAGCGGGGTAAGGGGAAGCTGGGATGAAGTGAGAGAGTAGCATTGACATATATACACTACCAAATGTAAAACAGATAGCTAGTGGGAAGCTGCATAGCACAGGGAGATCAGCTCAGTGCTTTGTGATGACATAGAGGGGTGGGACAGAGAGTGTGGGAGGGAGGCTCAAGAGGGAGGGGATAAAGGGATATATGTATGCATATAGCTGATTCACTTTGTTGTGCAGCAGAAATGAACACAACATTGTAAAGCAATTATACTCCAATAAACATGTAAAGAAAAAAAAAGAAAGAAATCACCCAAGCTGAAAACAGTAAGCGATGTAATATACAGCATAAGGAACCGGGTCAATAATATTTTAATAACTTCTTATGGGGACAGATGATCATTTCATTGTTTACGCAAATGTCAAATCACTATGTAGTACAACCGAAACAAACATAAGTTTGTATGTCAACTACATTTCAGTAAAAAAGGGAAGAATAGCCCCAAGGTAATTTAGAGATCATCAGGGCCATTGCTTCTGTTAAAAGGCCAGATGGATTCCAAACAAAGACTTGAAGGCTGGGCTAGCCTCAGAATGAATCACTCATACCTGATTTGGATGATATTCGGATGAGAGTTTGGAATTGGAATTGACACTTTAGAGTTGATGTTAGAACAAGTTAAGACTTTGGAGGCTATTGAGATGGAATGAATTGTATTTTACACATAAGAAGAATATAAACGGGGGTAGAATTTTAGGGGTAGAATGCTATGGATTAAATGTGTACCCCCAAAATTTATATGCAGAAGACTTAATCGCCAGTGCAATGGACTTGCACATAGGGCCTTTGAGAGGTAATTTGGTTTAGATGAGATCAGGAAATTGAACCCCCATTATGAGACTAGTGTCCTTATAAGAAGACGAAGAAACCAGAGTTCTCTCTCTGCCACGTGAGAATACAGTAAAAAGGTATCCATTACCAAGAAGTTCTCTTCAGTATCTGTGATGCCGTGATCTTGAACTTCCCAGCATCGAGAAGTGAGAAATAAATGTCTATTTTATTTTATTTATTTATTTTTTGCGGTACGCGGGCCTCTCACTGCTGTGGCCTCTCCCATTGTGGAGCACAGGCTCCGGACGCGCAGGCTCAGCGGCCATGGCTCACGGGCCCAGCCGCTCCGCGGCACGTGGGATCCTCCCGGACCAGCGCACGAACTCGAGTCCCCTGAATCGGCAGGCGGACTCTCAACCACTGCACCACCAGGGAAGCCCTAAATGTCTATTTTATAAGCCACCCAGTTTATGATACTTTGTTATAGCATACCAGCCTGAGCTAAGACATATATCTAAAATGTAGAGTATTGATTTGCACACTTATAATTTTATTTGATTTAATACTCTATATCAGTGTTCTATATCATTTCAATAGAAATGTTTGTGATAATGAAAATGTATGATATTTGCACTCTCCAGTACAGTAGCCACTAGCCACATGTGCCTATTAAGAATTTTTAAATGTGGCTAGTGAAACTGAAGAGCTGAAGTTTAAATCATATTTTATTTAGGTTAATTATATAAATTTAAATATCCACATGTGGCTAGTGGCCAGCCATAATGAACAACACAGTTTGTATAATCTTATGCAGGTTTTTTCTCCTGATTTTTATTTTAATCTTGGGGAAAGAAACATTTCTTAGTTGCCATAGTTATAATGTCTTTCAGCTTCCTATTGATTCCACACATTGAATAACATCAATATTATTATACCTCTTTACAGAAGGTTTATTACATGTCCTAATTTGTACCAAGTTTTTCATAATTGGACCATACTTTTTATGTTGCTATGTTCTATAGCCAATTCATTGTTCCTATATTTTATGCAGAGTATTCTATAGCCTCTAGTGAACCAAACTCTCAGGAACACTCTATATTAAGAACTTCATTTATTTCTGGCAACCTGTTTACTGAAATATACATATCCTCATATTCAAGAACTTCAGTGGAGTTATTATTCTGGGCTTTTCTTTGACTTGCCTGCTGGGTTATTTTTATTGTTCCTGGTTACTATGTTGTCTCTTTTGTTTGCTCTCTCTTTTTTTTTTTTGCTCTCTTATTTTTGTTACATGTAGCCACAGTACTTTTCTACAAAAACTGTAAGGGTAAATTTTCAGAATCCTTCAAGTGAAAAAAATGTCTTTTTTCTTTTCCATGTTTGATTACTAATATTTTGAATAATCATAAGTCACATTCCTTTGTACCATTGAAGATGTTCCTTCATTGTTTTCACCCATCAAGCATCAAAATTTAATTATGATGTAAGTCTGATACATGTTGATATGCTGGTGAACTCTTTACTTTCTAGATTTTAGGATCTTTTATTTATCTTAATTTCTGAAATTTGACCTGGATTTTACCTCTCTGTAAGTTTCTTAACTTCATCTAAACCTTAGCAGGTTTTTTTCAGCCTGACCCTCCACATTTTCCTTCAACTCAAAATGTTCTCATATTAACATGTAATATCCCCTGTATTTTTTGTGTGTATGTTTGTTTCTGGAAATCTGTTAAATATAGGTCCTATCTCTTGGATTAATCCTTTACACCATTTTCCTTCTTTGAAAAAATACGTTTTTGTGTGGAACATTCTGTATTTTAGAAGATTTTAAGAGATAAACCATTCCTTCTAATTACTTGTATTATTTATTTTTTAAATAGAGAAGTTTTAAAAATCTATGATTGTTGCTTTATTTTAATATCATATCCTGGTTTACGTGTGGAAGTTATTTAAAATCTCTCAAAGGATACTACTAGATTTTTTAAAATATGTACTCTTCTGCAGATTGCTTCAAAGCCATTTCTCCTTTGTTCACCTTAGATTTTCTTTTAGAATTCAGAATTTCTCAAATTCATGTGATTCTTATGATTGTATCTATTTTTAACAATGAAGAAAGGAGGAGTTTCAAGATGGCGGAAGAGTAAGACACGGAGATCACTTTCCTCCCCACAAATACATCAGAAATATATCTACATGTGGAACAGCTCGTACAAAACACCTACGAACACTGCCAGAAAACCTCAGACCTCCCAAAAGGCAAGAAACTCCCCACGTACCTGGGTAGGGCAAAAGAAAAAAAGAATAAACAGAGACAAAAGGATAGGGACGGGACCTGCACCAGTGAGAGGGAGCTGTGAAGGAGGAAAGGTTTCCACACACTAGAAGCCCCTTCGCGCACAAAGACTGCAGGTGGCGGCGGAGGGGGAAGCTTCAGAGCCGCGGATGAGAGCACAGCGACAGGGGCGCGGAGAGCAAAGCAGAGAGATTCCCGCACAGAAGTCCGGTGCCGACTGGCACTCACCAGCCCGAGATGCTCGTCTGCTCACCCGCCGGGGCGGTAGGGGGCTGGGAGCTGAGGCTCGGGCTTTGGTCGGAGTGCAGGGAGAGGACTGCGGTTGCCTGCGTGATCACAGCCTGCAGGGGGTTACTGCGCCACGGCTGGCCGGGAGGGAGTCCGGAAAAAAGCCTGGAGCTTCAGAAGAGACAAGAGACTTTTTCTTGCCTCTTTGTTTCCTGGTGCGCAGGAGAGGGGAGTAAGAGCGCCACTTAAAGGAGCTCCAGAGACAGGCGCGAGCCCTGGCGATAAGCGCGGACCCCAGAGACGGGCATGAGACGCTAAGGCTGCTGCTGACGCCACCAAGAAGCCTGTGTGTGAGCATAGGTCACTCTCCACACCACCCCTCCTGGCAGCCTGTGCAGCCCGCCACTGCCAGGGTCCCAGGATACAGGGACAACTTCCCCGGGAGAAAGCACGGCACCTCAGGCTGCTGCAAAGTCATGTCCGCCTCTGCCGCCGCAGGCTCGCCCCGCACTCTGTACCCCTCCCTCCCCCCGGCCTGAGTAAGCCAGAGCCCCCGAATCAGTGGGTCCTTTAACCCCGTCCTGTCTGAGCGAATAACAGATGCCCTCAGGTGACCTACATGCAGAGGCGGGTCCAAATACAAAGCTGAACCCCGGGAGCTGTGCGAACAAAGAAGAGAAAGGGAAATCTCTCCCAGCAGCCTCAGGAGCAGCAGATGAAATCTCCACAATCAACGTGATGTACCCTGCATCTGTGGAATACCTGAATAGACAACGAATCATCCCAAATTGAGGAGGTGGATTTTGGGAGCAACAATATATACATTTTTCCCCCTTTTCACTTTTTGTGAGTGTGTATGTGTATACTTCTGTGTGTGGTTTTGTCTGAGCGTCCCGTACAGGATAAATCCAAGGAGAAACATGCCAAGACACATATTAACCAAACTATCAAAAATTAAATACAAAGAAAAAAAGTATTAAAAGCAGCAAGGGAAAAACAACAAGTAACACATAAGGGAATCCCCATAAGGTTAACAGCTGATCTTTCAGCAGAAACTCTGCAAGCCAGAAGGGAGTGGCAGGACATATTTAAAGTGATGAAGGAGAAAAACGTACAACCAAGATTACTCTACCCAGGAAGGATCTCATTCAGGTTGGATGGAGAAATTAAAACCTTTACAGACAAGCAAAAGCTAAGAGAATTCAGCACCACCCAACCAGCTTTACAACAAATGCTAAAGGAAATTCTCTGGGCAGGAAAAACAAGAGAAGGAAAAGACCTACAATAATAAACCCAAAACAATTAAGAAAATGGTAAAAGGAACATACATATCGATATTTACCTTAAATGTAAATGGATTAAATTCTCCAACCAAAAGACATAGAATGGCTGAATGGATACAAAAACAAGACCCATATATATGCTGTCTACAGGAGACCCACTTCACACCCAGGGACAAATACAGACTGAAAGTGAGGGGATGGAAAAAGATATTCCACACAAATGGAAATCAAAAAAAAGCTGGAGTACCAATTCTCATATCAGACAAAATAGACTTTAAAACAGACTATTACAAAAGACAAAGGACACTACATAATGATCAAGGGATCAATCCAAGAAGAAGATATAACAATTGTAAATATTTATGCACCCAACATAGGAGCACCTCAATACATAAGGCAAATGCGAGCAGCCATAAAAGGAGAAATCAACAGTAACACAGTCATGATAGGGGCCTTTAACACCCCACTTTCAACAATGGACAGATCATACAAAATGAAAATAAATAAGGAAACACAAGCTTTAAATGATATATTAAACAAGATGGACATAATTGATATTTATAGGACATTTCATCCAAAAACAAGAGAACACACTTTCTTCTCAAGTGCTCATGGAACATTCTCCAGGACAGATCATATCTTGGGTCATAAATCAAACCTTGGTAAATTTAAGAAAATTGAAATCGGATCAAGTACCTTTTCCGACAACAACGCTATGAGACTAGACATCAATTACAGGAAAAAATCTCTAAGAAATACAAACACATGGAGGCTAAACAACACTCTACTTAATAGCCAAGAGATCACTGAAGAAATCAAAGAGGAAATCAAAAAATACCTAGAAACAAATGACAATGAAAACACGACCCAAAACCTATGGGATGCAGCAAAAGCCCTTCTAAGAGGGAAGTTTATACCAATACAATGCTACCTTAAGAAACAAGAAACATCTCAAATAAACAACCTAAACTTACACCTAAAGCAATTAGAGAAAGAAGAACAAAAAACCCACAAAGTTAGCAGAAGGAAAGAAATCATAAAGATCAGATCAGAAATAAATGAAAAAGAAATGAAGGAAACGATAGCAAAGATCAATAAAACTTTGGTTCTTTGACAAGATAAACAAAATTGATAAACCATTAGCCAGACTCATCAAGAAAAAAAGGGGGGAAGACTCAAATCAATAGAATTAGAAATGAAAAAGGAGAAGTAACAACTGACACTGAAGAAATACAAAGGATCATGAGAGATTACTACAAGCAACTATGTGCCAGTAAAATGGACAACCTGGAAGAAATGGACAAATTCTTAGAAATGCACAATCTTCCAAGACTAAACCAAGAAGAAATAGAAAATATGAACAGACCAATCACAAGCACTGAAATTGAAACTGTGATTAAAAATCTTCCAACAATCAAAAGCCCAGGACCAGATGGCTTCACATGCAAATTCTATCAAACAGTTAGAAAAGAGCTAACACCTATCCTGCTCAAACTCTTCTGAAGTATAGCAGAGGTAGGAACACTCCCAAACTCATTTTACGAGGCCACCATCACCATGATACCAAAACCAAACAAAGATGTCACAAAAAAAGAAAATTAAAGACCAATATCTCTGATGAACATAGATGCAAAAATCCTCAACAAAATACTAGCAAACAGAATCCAACACCACATTAAAAGAATCATACACTATGGGGCTTTTTTATCCCATACACTATGGGATATGGGGCTTATCCCAGCAACGCAAGGAATGTTCAATATATGCAAATCAATCAACGTGATACACCATATTAACAAATTGAAGGATAAGAACCATATGATCATCTCAATAGATGCAGAGAAAGCTTTCGACAAAATTCAATACTGCTTTATGATAAATACTCTCCAGAAAGTAAGCATAGAGGGAACTTTCTTCAACATAATAAAGACCATATAAGACAAACCCACAGCCAACATTGTCCTTAATGGTGAAAAATTGAAACCATTTCCACTGAGATCAGGAACAAGACAAGGTTGTCCACTGTCACCACTATTATTCAACGTAGTTTTGGAAAGTTTAGTCACAGCAATCAGAGAAGAAAAAGAAATAAAAGGAATCCAAATTGGAAAAGAAGAGGTAAAGCTGTCACTGTTTGTGGATGACATGATACTATACATAGAGATTCTTAAAGATGATACCAGAACACTACTAGAGCTAATCAATGAATTTGATGCAGTAGCAGGATACAAAATTAATGCACAGAAATCTCTTGCATTCCTATACACTAATGAGGAAAAATCTGAAAGTGAAATTAAGAAAACACTCCCATTTACCATTGCAACATAAAGAATAAAATATCTAGGAATAAACCTACCTAAGGAGACAAAAGATCTGTATGCAGAAAATTATAAGACACTGATGAAAAAATTAAAGATGATACAAATAGATGGAGAGATATACCACGTTTTTGGATTGGAAGAATCAACATTGTGAAAATGACTCTACTATGCAAAGCAATCTAAAGATTCAATGTAATCCATATCAAACTACCACTGGCATTTTTCACAGAACTAGAACAAAAGATTTCACAATTTGTGTGGAAACACAAAAGATGCTGAATAGCCAAAACAATCTTGAGAAAGAAAAATGGAGCTGGAGGAATCAGGGTCCCTGACTTCAGACTATACTACAAAGCTACAGTAATCAAGACAGTATGGTACTGGCACAGAAAGAGGAAATATAGATCAATGGAACAGGATAGAAAGGCCAGAGATAAACCCATGCACATATGGTCACCTTATCTTTGATAAAGGAGGCAAGAATATACAGTGGAAAAAAGACAGCCTCTTCAGGAAGTGGTGCTGGGAAAACTGGACAGGTACATGTAAAAGAATGAAATTAGAACACTCCCTAACACCATCCACAAAAATAAACTCAAAATGGATTAGAGACCTCAATGTAAGGCCAGATACTATCAAACTCTTAGAGGAAAACATAGGCAGAACGCTCTATGACATAAATCACAGCAAGATCCTTTTTGACCCACCTCCTAGAGAAATGGAAATAAAAACAAAAATAAACAAATGGGACCTAATGAAACTTCAAAGCTTTTGCATAGCAAAGGAAACCATAAAGAAGATGTAAAGACAGTCCTCAGAATGGGAGAAAATATTTGCAAATGAGGCAACTGACAAAGCATTAATCTCCAAAATTTACAAGCAGCTCATGCAGCTCAATATCAAAAATCAAACCCCTATCCAAAAATGGTCAGAAGACCTAAACAGACATATCTCCAAAGAAGATTTACAGATTGCCTACTGATACATGAATAAATGCTCAACATCATCAATCATTAGAGAAATGCAAATCAAAACTACAATGAGATATCACCTCACACCAGTCAGAATGGCTATCATCAAAAAATTTACAAACAATAAATGCTGGAGAGGGTGTGGCGAAAAGGGAACCCTCTTGCACTGTTGGTGGGAATGTAAATTGATACAGCCACTATGGAGAACAGTATGGAGGCTCCTTAAAAAACTACAAACAGAACTACCATATGACCCAGCAATCCCACTACTGGGCATGTACCCTGAGAAAACCATAATTCAAAAAGAGTCATGCACCAAAGTTTTCATTGCAGCTCTATTTACAATAGCCAGGACATGGAAGTAACCTATGTGTCCATCAACAGATGAATGGATAAAGAAGATGTGGCACATATATACAGTGGAATATTACTCAGCCATAAAAAGAAATGAAATTGAGTTATTTGTAGTGAGGTGGATGGACCTAAAGTCTGTCATATAGAGTGAATTAAGTCAGAAAAACAAATACCTTATGCTAACCCATATATATGGAATCTAAGAAAAAAAAATGGTCATGAGGAACCTAGGGGCAAGACGGGAATAAAGATGCAGACCTACTAGAGAATGGACTTGAACATACGGTGAGGGGGAAGGGTAAGCTGGGACAATATGAGAGAGTGGCTATGGACATATATACACTACCAAATGTAAAATAGCTAGTGGGAAGCAGTCGCTTAGCACAGGGAGATCAGCTCGGTGCTTTGTGACCACCTAGAAGGGTGGGATAGGGAGGGTGGGAGGGAGGGAGACGCAAGAGGGAAGAGATATGGGGACATATGTATAACTGATTCACTTTGTTATAAAGCAGAAACTAACACATCACTGTAAAGCAATTAAACTCCAATAAAGATGTTTAAAAAAAGAAAAAAGAATGAAGCGAGAAGAGATATGTTATATGTATGTCATCAGATTTTGTCAACTTTCGGGCTTTCCTTTAGGATTAGAGTGTAAGATTCTGACCACTGTACCTGGCCATAGAATGACAGACAGTTCTCTATAGGTAAGCCCACATCAGCTCTTCTAGTATCCCATAGAAAATTATTTCAATTTTCTTTGAGGTGAAACATCTGAAGTTTCCTTCGGAGTCAAGAGTGAAATTGTCGAACTGTTCTCAGTGTGTGATGGAGGTGGGGTCATAGGTAATCACAACTCAGTATGTAGTCTTTGCACTAAATCTCCCTGTGTTTTACCATGTGTTGGTCTCCCACCGTACAGAAGTAGCAGAAGAAAGAGAACTGCCATGAGTTTGCAGGTTTCACCAGAGGAATACAAATGCATGACTCCCTATACTCAGAGATCCTTCTTTAATTGAAGAGGGTACTGACGCCAAGTTCAAACTCCAGAACAATGCAATGTATAGTAAATAAGAGAGTAAGAAAAAATTAATCAGGTTATCCTATTTGAAGATGTTCAGAGTGGTGGAGATTGTGAGAGTAAATCTCTGAAAAGGGAAGAATCATTTTTAATTTACAACTCTGGTGAGATATAAAATATAATGAGACCTTTGGATTCAATACAAACTGTAAAGTGAGGCATTGTAGAGTGCTGTGGATGGAGCCCGGATTCTTGGATTACAAGGAATATTACTCTAAGGAAAAACGGCAAGCTGAGCACGTATATTAGCTTTTCTCCCTTTCCAAAAATCAAAAGTTTACAGAAGGCACTTACTGCAGGAAGGAGGCTGGCTATCTGCAGACAAAGATTTAGATAGATTACTGAATGACGGATGGCAGATGGGATCGTAATGACGCATACAGCAGCTCAGAGCTTACAGAATAGCATGTTCAAGTGAATATGTGAGCTGTTCATTTTTCATATTGAAACATTTTTTCATGTTATATAGTCACTCAATCCCTCTCTTCTTCACTAGTGACCTAGTCAGCACAAACCAAGAGGAAGTGTGAGGAAAGTGTTACTACTCAGGATCACAGATTCAATGCGTAATCTTGCAGCAGTTGAATGGGTTGGCCAGCTCCCCACAATTTCCCCATATTTCTATGTACAGGAGAAGATTTACTAAAAAAAATTATATTTGACTTGAATTCTGGGGCACCCAAAGTGTAAGTTATATCCCCTGAGTAGAATGGTTATTATTTTGGCAGGGAAAGGAGTGGTTTGCCATCTTAATTATGGTCTCCTTGACACATTCTGTCCAGAAATTAGACACTGGTAAGGTCATAGAATATTTGCGGTAACAGCCTAGTCATAGAATATTTGCAATAACAGCCTATCTTAATCAACATATCTTGTACGTAGGTATGGCCTTAAAACAACACAAAGCAAAATATCAAAGTACACAAATAGAACAAATAAAAAAGAGAGGAAAATATTATGGAAGGGTGAAAAAAAGTAGAAAACCATGATTTTTTTTAATATTACTGTATTATTGCTTTCATAATACAATAAAGCCTAAGAAAAAAGTCATAGGAAAAAAACATACAAATTGAATGATAATTGATGAAAGAAAGTATGCCATACAAAGCTAACAAAAGTTAAAGAGAATTCTCCAGAATAGGAAGGAAAAAAAGAAACAAAGATTTGAGGAAACATTAAATAACTATTGCAGATTGATCCAGCAGAGCTAAAACAAAATGAGACAAAGCAAATAAAAATTTCATAGGATTTTTTGTAACAGAAAATATTTTAAAATGGAGAGAAAACACACTATGTGTTTTTTAAAAACTGGGGTAAAGAGAAAAATTTTGGAGCAAAAAAGCATACCCAGGACCAAACTCAATGAATGAAGAAATGAACATACAAATCCCTACAAATTCTCATGGCATTCCATGACTTCTAGGATAAAGAGAAGATTACAAACCCCCCAGAAATTGTGAATCTATACAATAGTTCCATGAAATCAAATGACTGTCAGAATAACCTTAAACCACTTACCCCCAAAAATGCTAAAACATGAGATAAAGAAGCTTTGTTTTAACATTTATCAGAACATTATTTGAAACATAGAATTATATAATCATCCAACATAGCAATACAGTATAAGAATGAAAAGAAGACGTTTTTGATTACAGAAAAATTCAATGAGTCTCTCTTACAACTTTGTGAAGAAATTACCTGAGAATATACTTAGCAAAACATAGAAGGAATTCAAGAAGGAAAAAGTTTGGACTCCAGCGAGAATGCATCTAACCCCAATGTTCAAAAAGTAAATTCTAGTGTGAAATTAGGCCTTGAAAACATTTGTAAGTGCTTTAAAATATCATGGTTATAGAGAAATATAGTGAAATTGAAAAGGGGAAAGAAAGACAATGAGTATATTGCAGTTGTCAATTTCACTGATGATGGTTAAAAAATAATAATAATCACCAAACTCTGTGTTATCACACACAAATATTTATTTTTGCTCATAAGCCTAGAGTCAGCTGGGTCATCTTTCTGGTGGTGACTGGGCTCCCTAGGACAGTTGTGAGTTGAAAGGTCAACTTTGCTGACCCTGGTTGGGCTCTCTCAGATACTAGGTGTTGAGTGTAAGCTGTACAGTGTCAGCTAAAGCAGCTGGGCTCTTCTCCACAAGGTCCCTTATGTCCAGCATGCTTGTCCAGACTTATTCTTATGATGAACCCCCTTGTCTGAAAGAATGACCAGAGGTCACACGCATTGAGATCTAGACACTGAAGTGGCACACCATATATTCTACCACATTCTATCGGCCATAGCAAATTATAAGTCCCGGCCAAATTCAAGATTTGGGGGGATATATACATTCTCCTGAGGCGAGGTGCCACAAATTCCCATTAAAAGGGCACTGATAGGGCTTCCCTGGTGGCGCAGTGGTTGAGAGTCCGCCTGCCAATGCAGGGGACATGGGTTCGTGCCCCGGTCTGGGAAGATCCCACATGCCACGGAGTGGCTGGGCCCATGAGCCATGGCCGCTGAGCCTGTGCGTCCGGAGCCTGTGCTCCGCAACGGGAGAGGGCACAACAGTGAGAGGGCCCGCGTAGGCACTGATATAGGTTGGGATGAAGAATTGGGAACATTTCCTACATCTATCAGAAAAAAACTAATAAATATAAAAATATACATATATCTGTTGACAATATAGAAACATTTACTTATAGGTGCAGATATGTGTATATGGATATCTTATGTAATAAATTCTATTTTAGGTTGTAAAAACTCGGTAAAGTTATAGGTAATGGAAGTGTGATAAATTTCCCTCCTTTCAAAATAAGTCAATATATTTTGTACCAATTTTCTATGTAAATAAATAGGGTTATAAAGAGATTATTTGGAAGTATCTAGATAAATATATAATAAATTTAAAAATAAAGAAAATTTCCTCCTCTGAGGTTGGGGTTGAAGAGAGGGAAGGTGAGAAATTTAGATTTTGTGTATGATCAGTTCTGTATTATTTAAATAATTTTTCTTTGTGTATGTATGTGTATATATATGTAGCACGATGGCTTTTTCAAAATAAGCATTTTTTTAAAAGAACAAAGATAATGGGTGTATATACCACATGTGTGTGAATGTGAATTTCTGTAATATATGGTAGGGAAAAAAATAGAACTGTGGCTTGAGAGAAAGCAGGGTCAACACTTGTTTCCAGCAGAGAAAACCTTTCCACCACCAAAATGGCATATTCATGAGATTATATATGTATTATCTCTTTCCTACTCATTGTATTGCACTTAGAATGCGCTACAAGACACTGGGCATTTTAATTTTCCTTTCATTGCTTTTGGCATTCTGTTCATCTGTTCCTAGTGTGGCACAAAAAATGAGATGGTTGCTCTGTTCCCCACTTTGATGGATTCCTATGGTATTCAAAGGACACCAAAGCAGCTAGCAATTGGGATAGAGTATATTAGATTCTAAAAGCTGAAACCTCTTATTTTCTAACTTTCTTAGGTTTTATCTCTTTGGAACACATCCCTGTGACTTTCTCATCTAACTGGAATTCCTGAGATATATATAGATATAGATATATATATAGCTTGATTTAATACTGCCCTGTAAGCATGCCTTTCTTATACTCTCCTAAGTAATTGATTTTAGTCTTAGATTTTTATATGTATTACTAATCCGTAAAAGACTGGGGGTATTAGAAACACTGGCTGTTGTATACCCTTCTCTCTTATTAGATGTCTAATTATATTATATGGAAAGAATTTTAATAATCAAAAATATCATATAACAAAATTAAGTCAAGGAGTTGGTACAAAAAGATTTTGAAATGTCATGTGACCCAAAAATCCTATTCTTTCTAATATATTTCACCTGATTCATGACATCCAAAATGTTAAAGATACACTTTCTCGAGTTCTCCTTTGACCACCTTTAGGTGCTCTCCAAATTGTTATTCTAGCCTTCTTACGTTGGTCTTCATAATCCTGAAGACTACCTCTCACTCACGGTTAAAAGTGTACAATTTTATGCTTTCATGAAGATATGAATCATCATGATTAACCAGATTTCTCCTGCATAAATATGGTAGCTTACTGTTACCCACCCTCTAGCAATTTTAGGCTGAAATTGCTGGGGGTGATAGGTAAAATTCATGTTTTCACCTAAAATTCATATATTGAAGCCCTAACCCTAGTATCTCAGAATGTGACTACATTTAATGAGTCTTCAGATAGAGGATTAAGTTAAAACAACTCCTTTAGGATGGGTCTTAATCCAAACTGAAGGATGTTTTTATAAGAAGAATTAACACAGAGAGACACAGCAGGGATGCTGGTGCACAGAGAAAACACCATGTGAGGACACAGGGAGAAGTTGGCCATCCGCAAGCCTAGGAAAGAGGCTTCAGGAAAAACCAAACTTGCCGATACCTTGAAGTCAGACTTCTAGGCTCCAGAACTGTGAGAAAACGAATCTCTGTTGTTTAAGCCACCCAATCTGTGGTATTGAGTTATGGCAGCTCTAGCAAACTAATATACTCACCAGTGAGACATTCACTTGGGTGTGATTTCCTTAAGGTCCCGTGCATAAACACGTACAGGCCAACCTGGGCAGCGTATAGTTGCCTGGCTACCGGAGATAGTCCTAAAACAATGAGACAGCACTTGGAAAGGAAAGGATGCCAAAAACAATATTCCTCATTTGTGTAAGAAACAGGTGTTTCTTAGGAAAACAAAAATGAGCTTTGTTACTTATTGTACCTTTATCTTACTTTCTAAACTAGAAGGTTTTATTTGCATTTTTACAGTGACCCTAAGTCAAGTCCCACATCTCATCAGCTCATTTAGAACACTGCACCACGATCAAATATGTATTTTAAGCTACATTTCACATGATTTATTTTTCTTTCCCTAATATAGCTTTTGCTTCAATCATAATGTAAGCTGTTTGTTTTTCATTTTGAACTTAAAAAGAAAGCGAAGCAATGAAAAAAAGAACAATATTCACGATCACTGAGATATTTTCTTTTGTGAAAAATGTACCTTGATGCTCCAGCCAAATAAGTTGTCCCGAAAATGTGGAGGACTGAACAAAATTCTATTGTGATGGTAACTGAATGTCATGAAAAAACTTCCTGCATTCAGCAACAGCTCTGCAGGAAGTACAGTTAAATTATTTGACACTTTATGAGAGCAGAAAAGTTTCTACTAATAATCATCAGGTTTTAGCACACACACACATACATTGTAAAGAACACAATGCAGCCAGATACAAATTAACAAAGAGTAAGTAATAAGCACTATTCTGCTTTCATACATTTGTTCTGTACTTCTTTGGATCCACTGTTTGCTTGTTTCTGAGCTAAAATCATTTTTTTCCTGATAATCTTTTTGAAATGTCTCCCATTGTTTTTAAGAGTAAATTATTTTCTGTAGCTTGCAGCTATTTTCATTACCTCAAGAATTAATAATGGTGTTGGCATAGGTCAGCCTAAATTTTTACCAGTTGTAGGACACAAAATACTTTTGCTTTTCAAGCATGCAGTGCCTTTACATCTGATTCTACTTTCTTTCTATATTTTTCTTAATAATGTTGATATAAGAAATTATATCTTGTTAAAGAGACAATATAGATTATGTATCAGTGCAGTTCAATTAAAAATAACATTGATTGAGTACCAATTAAAAGCCAGGCATTATACTAGGAGCTAAAAATACAAAAATAGAGATATGCTCCTGCTTCTAAAGATTCTCAGCTAAAAAGGATAACTTAAATACATAAATGCAATGCTCAATTATTATTTTTTTGTTATGCTTAATTATTCAGAGAGGTTTTCAAAAAGGGCTGAACTGATTTTTTTCTTTGCTTACTATATATTTCTTCAGAAGGTTGTAAATCCCATGTAAATCAATTTGACCATATGAATTTTAAAATATGTAAAGATAAATCACTATTTTCAAGTTTCGAATTAGTTGCAAATATTTTTATATGTAACCTACTAATCAAAGGCATGAAAGTAATCCTTTATACTATACACTCCCTGTATCTCTTAGAACATAGTGTTCAATAAATTTTTAGATTAATTAGTTCCCTATGGCCATTTTCATGCAATGTGTTAGCCTTCGAGTCACTGTGAGCACTCAGAATAAATAGAAATGAATCTCAAAGTCCATTAGCTTAAACTCCCAACCACTCTGAGTCTCTTCTAAATTTTCCACCAAATTGTCATCTAGCCTAGCCTATGTTTGAGAACATCCCACATGAAGAACTCTTCACTTTATGAAACACATCATTAAATTAATGAACAATTTTAACGTTGGAAAAATTCTCCTTAATGGAGCTGAAAACTGCTTTCTCTTCATTTCTGACTCTTGTTCCCAGTTCTGCCTTAAAATAAGCAGTTCTTTCTTCCAAATACCAGGTCTTTCATGTTTAGATCTATAGCTCCCTATTTTGCCTCCTCTAATTCAGGTTAGACATTCCATTTGTTGGTTTGTTTTTTTTAAGAATTTCACATTTCTTCCTAGTCTGGATACAATCCAGTTTGCAAAAGCCTGGCTTGCAAAAGCCATGTCTATATACCAGTAGCAATAAGGTTTACTGCAAATATCTTAGAAGCAGAGAAACATTTGAAAGCCCACAATCACCTAGCTCTCAGTGACCCACAGAAAAAAGAGCTTGAGTCAAGCACATAATGGAAAATACTCCAGCAGAGCACATTTTTATATGGATATTGAGATGAGTTCAGAGAATTACCAGTCAACTCTGTAAAAATGGGTGTTTTCTGACCAAGGGGATTGCTTTTTTGTTTGGAAGTTAGCTAAAGAGCTTCACATATTAGTATTGCTGGAATCAGCTGAGAGACTCTGCCACACTCTGTGAGGCTAGCTCAGTCCTATGAAGCAGCTTTCTACTAAATGCCAGCCAGCCACCAGTGCCACGCAAGAGCCCAATGGCTGGCTATCCTTAGCTCTCTAGGCTTGGACAAGTATCCCAAATTGAATCCAAATAAAGGGATCCATTTCTTGTGATCTGGGATTCACTTTTCCCACTGATCCTATATCAACTAATTTTTAGCTTCTCTGTCAGTCTGCTTTCTCAAATTAAGCTTCTGACCACAAAAGAACTCTTCAGTTCATAACACTTTCACTTTACATACATAATTTTAGCATAACTTCAATTAGTTAAAGTTAAAATGCTTTTTAAGTGTTCATGACTTAGATTTCAGAAATTCACCAATGTAACTTAGTGTTTCCCTGCTTAGTACAAATTTGTGGAGTTTTCCTCTTTCTCTATTTCCATTCCATTCCTTCCATCAAGTTTACTGGGAACCTACTATTTCCCTGGCATTGAGAAATATTGTAGCCCTTGACCTATGGAAGAGCTTCAAGCTATACTTATTGTTATGAACTGAATTATGCCCCCCCCCCCCATTCACATGTTGAAGCCTTAACCCCTAATGTGACTGTATTTGGAGATAGGGCCTTCTAGGAGATGACTACCATTAAATGAGGTACTAAGGGTGGGGTCCTAATCCAATAAGACTGGCGTCTTTATAAGAGGAAGGGACACCAGAGCTCCCTCTGCCCTGCCCACCTTCACTGAGAGCACACAAAAAAGGTGATGTGAAGATACAGTGAAAAAGAAACCATCTGCAAACCAGAAGAGATGCCTCACAAGAAATCAACCCTGTTAGCACCTTGAACTTGGACTTCCAGCCTTCAGAACTATGAGAAAATTAATTTCTGTCATCTAAGCCACCCGGTCAGCTATATTCTGTTACAGCAGCCTAAATAGACTAATCAAAACCTACCAGCACACAAGCAGTATTTATTATGGATATTCTTGAAGAGGTTACCTTACAAGGTGTTATAAAAACCCACATGGAGAAACAAATATTTAGGAAAAATATCGCATGCCTCTAAAAATAAGCACCTTTTCATAAGTACATTAAAGGATGCATCAAACTTAGCAAACCAATCACATTTCACTGATACTACAATATACATCTTAGAGAGACCTCAATATTAGATAATGCTGCTTGTATTGCTCAGATACATTTGCTTCATTTGAAAGAGGATTTAAGTAAAGCCAGAATTAGCAATACAGAATGATGGGCATTATTCAAAGTTGAAAATACACTTAAATAACTTCTTTTGATATAGATAGTAGAGATATTCAATGTGAAACCTTCTCTTTCTCACCACATTCAACTAGAATGACTGAAGTTTTCTACCTGCAAGCTTATCCATCCAGTTCCTCTACAAATACTGGCCTGGACTTACATTATCCTTAAAGTCTTAGATTGGGTTAAATCATTTTACCAAAGATCCAGGATTCAGTGCACCTGAAATTGTGGAGCCTGAATGTATTTCACCACGGAATTTTGTTCCCGGAATACAAAGAAATAAAAAAAAGAGAGAGAGAGAGAATTTTGCTCAAGATTATCAGCTCCTCTTTGACCTTTTTCTTTCTAAAACTGGAGCCTACTTCTTACTGACATATACGGCATACCTTGCTACACAGTTACCTTCCTGTGCTTGAGGAACAGGAAATTGTTCATAGGTTCTCAGAGTGCTGAGAACTTTAAGGTAACTGCTTGATTTCCTGAAAACATGAATACATTGACTAGCTAATGAGTATTTAATGAACTGTAATTTTGTGCTATGCAATAGATCTGTTTCCTGTTAGTCAAGAAAGTCTGCTCCTTTCTATTAGTTTCGAAGCGTTAATACCCTTTGATTTCATGCTGTATGGTTATAAGACATGCCATATAGAAATAGGAGTCTTTGGCCAGTGGGTCACTGTACTGTCAGGAATCATTGACTGAACTTCTTACACTAGTCAAATCAGGCAGTGGGAACTCCCAGTGACTCCAACACCCAAATGTTAAATGTGTCTCACTGTTGAATGAAGTGTCCAGAAAAACCATTCAGTTGATCTACTTTCCTATTTGGAAGAGTAACTATCATCTCCATTAATTACATCATAACAACCTGCTCAGCAGACACAGATATTATCATCAAAAATCATAATACATTCAAGGTTCATAGAAATCTTACTAGAAAGTCTTTCAAATATCCAATAACATTTCCCTTCCTCTCATAGCACCTTTTCTCTGGAATTTAACCCAATTATTATTCTTACTTCTGTCCCTTCTTTATTTAAAAAAAAGAAAACTTTTGGTTTTGATCTTATTGCTTCATATACAATGGCCCAATACATAGTCTTTTCAAGCACTCATGGAAAATTCTCCGTGATAAGTAATAAAACAAGCCTCAATAAATTCATACAAAGCAAAAGTTCTCTGACCACAATGGAATGAGTAGTCTTTTCAACCAATGATGGTGGGACTTCTGGATATCCACTTGTAAAAGAATATTGATGAACTCCTATCTAACACCGTGCACAAAAATTAAGTCAAAATGGACGCAGACCTCAAAGTAAGTTGCAAAACTATGAAACACTTAGGAGAAAACATAAGAATAATTTTCTGTGATCTTGTATTAGACAAAACCTTATTAGATATGACAGTAAAATTACCTTCAAAATAAAGAAAAAAGAAAGATAAATTTTGTCAAAAACGAAAAGTTTTGTACCTGAAAGGACGTCAGCAAGAAAGTCAAAAGACAACTCACAGAATGGGAAGAAACATACAAATTTTATACACAGATAGCCAATAAGCACAAGGAAAATTGCTCAGCATCACTAGCCATCAGGAAAATGCAAACCAAACTCCAGTGGTGTATCATTTTGCACCAACTAGGATAGCTATAATCAAAAAAAAAGATAACTAGTAAGGCTGAGTTGGAGTAATTGCAACTTTCACATACTACTAGTGGGAATGTAAAATTGGGCAGCAGCTTTATAACACAGTTTGACAGTTCCTCAGAATATTACTAATAAACGTTACCATATAGCCCAGAAATACTCAAGGGATATGAAAACATATGTCAACACAAAATTGTGTACACAAATGTTCACAGTAGCATTTTCATACTAAACAAAATGTGAAAACAACTGAAATTTCCATCAACTGATAAATAGATAAACAAAATGTACTCTATTCTTAAATACAGTGGAATATTACTCAGCATTGCAAAGGAATGAAATACTTATGTATGTCTGAATCTTAAAAACATTATGCTAAATGATGGAAGCCAGTTATAAGCGACACCATATTGTATGAGTCTATTTACATGATATGTCCAGAATAGGCAATCTATGAAGACAGAAAGTAGATTTCTGGCTGCTGGTTGCCTAAGTGCTGAGAGACAGGGTAAAGAGTGGGTAATGACTACAAGTTGGCATGGGGATATTTTAGTGGTGAAGAAAATATTTCAAAATTGATTGTGGTGATGGTTGCAGTACTCTGTATACTACAAATATTGAATTGTACAATTTAAATGGGGGTCAATGGTATATATGTAAATTTTGTCTCAATAAAAATGTTTTTAAAAATAACACAGAAGTAAATTTGATTTATAAAAGAATAATATTTATGATTTTTATTGACTCAATGAAATGCATAATTCAATACAAGAAAGTATTAGTAAGTAGAGTTACCAAAAAGTAATGAACCTATTAATAATTCAGTTTACAAATTGATAGAAGCAAATAATGAAAATAATTATCAGAAGAGTAGCTGGTCAGTCATTTTGATTTCCAGCAATTAAAGAGAGTTATTTATGTGGTTTTGAAGATGATGACTTTCTAGGAGTTGATGATGAAGAGTAAAACTTTCATGATATATTTTTACATGCTCGGTTTTTGATGTATTGCTATAATAATGATTGAATATCTGGTTCTATTGGAATGAATTCAATTTTTTGAAACCTAGTTTCCTAATGTTCAAAAAATACATGGCTTATTGAATGTATGGGTATGACATTGAGATTGTTTTAAAAATATGAGTGATTTAGAATAGATTTTCCGAAATATTTATTTGACTAGAAAAGATTTAACATAGCTTGCTTGACTGTTTTTTTTTTGATGGACCTTCTTACAAGATTGGTCCTTGGCTGGCTTCTGGGGACTTGGATTTCTGAGGGTTCTCACCATTCCCAGAATAGATAAGAGTGATTTACTACTGCTAAAGGGCTTGTACAAACCTTGTGGATTACACTGAACATTTGCTTTCTTTCTGGGAGTCTGGAAAATTGGTACATGCTAAACAGAGGGTGCCTATGTGACCAACCCCCAATAAAAACCCTGAGCACCAAACCTCAGTTAATCTTTCTGGTATACAACATTTAACAGCTGCTGTCACTCCTCCTTGCTAGGAAAATTAAGTGTGTCCTGTGTGACCCCACTAGGAGATGATCTTTGGAAGCTTATGACTGATTTCTTCTTCACTTCACCCCATTGGCCTTTCCCCTTTGCTCATTTTGTTTATATTCTTTCACCGAAATAAATCATAGCCATGAGTACAATGTGCTGAGTACTGTGAGTCCTCTCAACTGATCATCAAACCTACAGGTGGTCTTGGCAACCCCTCAAAATAACTATATAGCAACTATGCTACATTTGTAGGATTACATTTAAATTTATTGTATTTGGTACCTCGATCTGTTCTAAGTTTTAATGATAATTTTGTTTAGTCTGAATATACTGCATGTAAATACCATAAAATATTTTTATAGGGGACAGTTTTTGAGTTACCAGTATTCACTAATGTACAATTCTTGCATTTTCTCCTGTCACAAACATGGTGTAAAGCTTATTTACTAGTACATATGTTAGATTTGTTGCTGGCTATATACCAACCATTTACTGATCTGATATTTATTTTCAGGGTCTAACTTTATATTTTTTCAAGGACAATAGTTTATGGCTGTATATTCAGAACTTATAATTATGGACTAGTGCCTATGATGCATTATGTTTACATTAAAAAGTTTCCCTTAGGGAAAAAAAAAACCTGAATTGCATTAGTTTTTCCCCAAAATATCCTTAAAAATAGAGAAACACAATAGTATACTTTTTTACCTTATGTACAAGGTAATATGGCAAAATATTTCATTCTTCTTTTTCCTCCTTTGTACTTGCATAGTTTCTAGCACTTTATTATTTTAGTTTACTAAAAATTGAAAGTAAAGGGATATTAATGGTGTCTTCTCTGTTCTCTCTCATCTCAGGTCAGGATAAACCAAGTGCCACAGTGTTTGTGTGTGTGTGTGTGTGTGTTTGCGGTACGCGGGCCTCTCACTGTTGTGGCCTCTCCCGTTGCGGAGCACAGGCTCTGGACGCGCAGGCTCAGCGGCCATGGCTCACGGGCCCAGCCACTCCGCGGCATGTGGGATCCTCCCGGACCGGGGCACGGACCCGTGTCCCCTGCATCGGCAGGCGGACTCTCAACCACCAGGGAAGCCCCACAGTGCTTTTTGTTTCTTGTTTTTATCTACCTACTCAGAATGACCAAAAGGAAAACTACACAGCCAGACCCAAACTGAGTTAACAGATGCTGCTTCTCATAGCAGAAGGTATGTGTGAAAATTCATCCAGGGAACATTACCAAGATTGCCTGTTAGTGATAATAAGTTCAAAACATAGCATAGATATTTTGGTCTCCCAGAAAGTTGTCTTTTTATTACTAGGAAATGCTCTGTGAATAAGCACTAGGAAAAAATAACTAAAACTAAAGGTTAAAATACAAATTAGGTGTGGACAGTGCCTATGGCATTAGGCTTGCCAAGACAGTCCTCTGCTTATATGCACTTTTCTATCCATAACCTAGTGGCAATTGAAGAGGATAAAGTTAAAGTTTGATTTATTAATACCTTGAGTGTCCTAGAAATTATATGACAATATTTTAATATTGGGTATCTGTTCCTAATTGTCTTCTATTCTTTATTTATTTTTCTATGTGTGGGGCTTATTTCTTAAGAACAAAAATCTTGAAACTGGAATAATTTAGAAATCAGGCATGTTTACACAGGATGAAAAGATGGTATAAGCATTAACCTTGTGTTCCATACCTATCTCCAACTGATAAATCATTTAGTCGAAAGTCTTCTAATGTCTGTACACAGACACAATATTCAGTGCAACAGACCCTACATCATTCTCTAATACAAATTAAGGAAAATTAGTTATAGCATTCTGGAAACTTCCTTGGTCATTTTAAATTGCTTTTGTTCTAGAGTGAATTATTTGTGAAAATAAAATTCATATCAATGAATAAATAAATTTCAGGAAATAAAATTAATTTATAAAACATACAAAAATACAGTGAATGTAAAATTAACCCTTAATACAACTACAGCGTATATTATAGGCACTGAAAGTTCCCCACTCTATATATCCAATCTTACCTCATTTGTATTTCCAATAATAAGTATATTATTGATGCATTGTTATGTTCGCTTTCAAAGAGAAATTATAATTTTTTGCATCAAGATTAAATAGTTTGTCAGAGGCAGCTCCTAGGTAAACATTGCTTAGTCTCTATTTATATGTGCTGTATTGTGATTTGGAAGAAATATATTTCTATATGTATATATACACACACATATATATATTTGATCATTCAGACATGTGAAATATCAGAAATATACATATTTTTCATATATATTTGGTCTTCATCCATGGTTTCTGGCTCACAGCTCCCAAAACCCTTAGAATGTCCTAAGTGATGAGAGGGATAAAGATGTCTTTTATTATATTAATGAGGTGACCTTTAGAAAGCACCTAAGTATGGGGGCTGGTTGCCAGGGCACCACCCTTGTGAATAGAGGGTTGGAACTTTCATCCCCACACCCTGATTTCTGGGGAGGGAAAAATGGCTGGAATTTAAATCAATCACCAACGGCCAGAGCTTCCCTGGTGGCGCAGTGGTTAAGAATTTGCCTGCCAACGCAGGGGACACAGTTTTGAGCCCTGGTCCAGGAAGATCCCACATGCCGTGGAGCAACTAAGCCCGTGGGCCACAACTACTGAGGCTGCACTCTAGAGCCTGCAAGACACAACTACTGAGCCCGTGTGCCACAACTACCGAAGCCCGCGCGCCTAGAGCCCGTTCTGCGCGACAAGAGAAGCCACCGCAATGAGAAGCCCGTGCGCCGCAACAAAGAGTAGCCCCTGCTCTCTGCAACTAGAAAAAGCCCGTGAGCAGCAACAAAGACCCAACGCAGCCATAGATAAATAAATAAATAAATAAAAAGAATTTTAAATCAGCAATGGCCAATCATGTAATCAAACAGGGCTTTGTAACAAAGCATTCATAAAATCCCAAAAGGACAGGGTTTGAAGAGCTTCAAGGTAGGTGAAATCATGGAGATTTGGGGGGTGAGGCACACCTGGAAAGGGCAAGGAAGCTTCGTGCCCTTTCCCCATACCTTGCCCTGTGAATTTCTTCCATCTGACTGTTCCTGAGTTAAATCCTTATGTAATAAACTGATTATCTAGTAAGTAAAATGTTTCTCTGAGTATTGTGTGCTACTCTAACACATTAATAGAACCCAAGGAGGAGGTCACAGGAACTTCTGACTTATACCCAGTTGATCAGAAGCACAAGTAACAATGTGGGCTTGTGACTGGAGGCTGAATTCATGTAGGATCAAATCCTTAACCTGTGGAATCTGATGCTATTTCCAGGTAGATAGTGTCAGGATTGAGTGGAATTTGGGGACACACTGCTGGTGTCCAATACTTGCTTGGTGTTGTGGAGGATGCCTCCCTACCCCTCCTCCCCCACCCCCATACACACACATTGGAATTGGATCCAGGAAACTAAAAGAATATGAGATAAAATTATCACAATTGTGCTAAAGATCACTATTCTTTTTAATCCTCAGATAACTATGTTTCTATAAACCTCGTTTTGTGAGTTTCTAACCAAAGGCTGTAAGTGTTAGGTACGCTTCTAAGAGCAAGGAACTGAAAACCATTTAATGGGTTTAAATTAGGAGGGCATTATCTTTGTTACTTTAAAAGAAATCTCGAGATTGTGGTTGCTCTCAACAGTGTAGCTGTTAGCAGTGTTGTCAGGGCACAAAGACTTTCTTTCTGGCTATTCACTCTTTCATGTTGTGTTTTGATCTAATGCATGCGGCCTCGTGGTCAAAACATGGGGCCCTGCAGCTCCAGGCACCATGTTCAAGTTCAAGGCAGAAGGAAGTGAAGAAGGAATATCACCATCACCTGTCCTCTTTTACGAGAAAAGCAGACATTTTTTTCTAGGATCTACCGAACAGAATTCCCCTGATATCTCACTGACCATATCTGGGTCACCCTCCACATCAAGCTACAAAGGAGTTGGGGAAATTAAAGAACTGATAACTGACTGGACTGTCAGTCAATCATGTTGTGTCAGTGATATAGACACAACATGATAATCATATCATACGTGGCTTGGACACACAGTTAGCCCAGACAAAATGAGGAATCTACAAGCAAGAACAATAGGAGAACTAACTAACAGGTGACAATCACTTATCCAGTATAGCATACGCTTTCCAATATTATAATCAAAGAAAATTACAACTCGCACTCTGACAAATGGCAAGGTGGATATTGCACAGCAAGTGAGATGAGACTGAGTGTCTCTCCTTCAAAAGAGGCAAAACCTTCCCTCATATGCCTGATTATTCATCTGACCCAAGTATTACACGTTTTTGAAAACTTTGCGAGAAAAATTAATGATAAAACACAATTATTTGAGGCTATCCATCATAATGGGAAAAAGAAGAGTGTTCAGAAAACAAATGTCACTCTATATTTTTCCATGTGGATTCTTTCTTAAGGCTCTAGGAATAAGACAAAAATCTCTTCTGTTTTGAAACATAGTGAGAGTGTAATATTAATATACCCAATTAGAAACTGGTGATGGTTTTCAACCACTTTATAAGTGCACATTGTTTTTCTTTCTAACAAAATAATCCCTATGGACAATTCCTGGCATGGGGTATTAAGCAAATCATCTAATTATAAAAAAAACCTGTGCATTTTAAGATCTGCATTTTAATATTCACCTAACGCGATGTTTATGTTTCACTGGGAGAAAAATTGGTATCTCTGATTCTTACAGATGTTTTAAAAAGGCAGGACTGAGAAAGGATTGAATTATTGCCACTAGGGTTTTGGAAAATGTAATTGATTTTAATTTATAAACATAAGTAGAACTTTGATCATTCTTCAAGGGCAAAGATGTATCTTGGAGGCAATATTTCATTTACATCTCTGATGCCTGCTAAAATCCCAAAGTATTTAAGTTGAAAGATTTGATAGTCTACAGAGGAAAGAGAATACTATGGCTGCCATCCGTAATGAAATTTGGTATTTGTACTTTATTACCTTGAGCAATTGTTGTATACAAGCATGGTGCTGTGCTATACACTTGGCAATATTTGTACAGATTTAGGGGAGAAATACCTGTGCTATATTCTGTCCATACCTTCTCTACCTCCCCTCAAAAATTTTATGCTGTTCTTCCACAGTTGATTGTTTGGAACGAGACGCTGTCAGACGAATAGAAGAACTTAATCATTTCCGAGTGATATGTGACATTCCTAACCTGCTCTTTAAGGCACAGTCAACATCAGCAGTGGGGTATTTAAAAGTGTGTATAGCTCCCCATCAATCTTTAATGCATCGTTCTTATAAATACATCTCCCCTTGCCTCTGTTGGAGCTGATCATTTGTTTTATTTGACTCAAGGATTTGCTTGATTTAGAAGCTGGAAATATACATCTGTAGTATTGACAAAAGCCTATTCATAAACTGTGGAGATTCTGCCATACATGCCAGAGGAAAAGCAATGTGGCAAAGCGAAGTGCAAAATTATTTCTGTCTTGGTGTTATTTGTGAGTCATATATCTCTGCCTTTTTATGAACAGCAGGCATATTTGGAAGAATTATGTCTGAGTCATAAATCCCAATTTGCCTGGGACATGACTAATAGGTGTCTTTAATGTAGTAAGATGATATTACTGTCTTATCTTGCAAACATTTTTTAAACTCTCAATCACAAATAAGGCAGGTCGGATTTAAATGACAAACATTAACGTTTGCCTCATCAAAAAATGTTGCCACTGCCTTTTCTAGGCCACTTTGCACAAATATGCCATGTGCATATATAACTCTATTTTGTTGTTTAGTAAGCAAAACTGCCCTGATTGATCTTAGTCTATAGCTGTTTCTAGAAGGATATGCAAGAGGTAAACTTAGAAAATGAGTTAAAAAACAAAGACAATTGACTGATCTCTATTTCACACGTGGAGAACTATAAATCCTATTTAATTGAATAATGGTGCAAAGAGGTTTCATTTCACCATAAATTTTCAATGATAGGAAATATTTGTCTAAAATTTTTCCCTTCTATCCTCTGGTTTTATGTAGCAGGTTATAAATGATAGTTCAGGATTCTCACAATATATAGGAGAAATCTGAAAATATTGAAGAGGTGTGAGATCACAGGAGAAGGCCTATGTTAACGAGTGAAACAGACAACAGCTTTACAAGTATAGTTTGTTGAGTACAAAGCCCAATCGTTTAGTCATAAACTTGTGATTGAAATTATAGGATTCATCAGAACCTCAAATTTCCATCATGTTGTAGAAGAGGGTTTAGAACCAGAATGTGAATTCATATAATATTCTGAGTGGAGTATCTTTGACAAGAAACCAGTAAGGGAGAGTAAGACTGGGAGACAGACTTTTTTTTTAAATTGCAGAGATTTTCCTGGTTAAGTGAAAATCTCCTGAAATGGAGCATCAAAGGAGAGAAAATTTTGAGACTAATTTTGGGATCCCACACACGAGGAACAGAATTTGGAGTTTTACTATTAAATATTAGTTTTTCTATCAGAGGAAGTCACCAGGTGGGTTTTTTTGTTGTTTATTTTTTTGTTTGGAGTCAATAAAAATAGGTTTTCAAATGTGTGTTTTACGATAGGCGTCTCGTGTGAGTTTCAGGCTCTGTGAAAGAAGATGGCACCAATCTTGAGATCACTGACAGAATATTTATGGAACTGTAATAGGGAAGAACAAATCTGATTCCATATTGGATCTGTTTCTTTTACTTAAAACTTTGTGTTCTATTACTTATGCTACAAGTTAATCACTAAAGGGATGTTGCCTGTAGCTTAAAGTACACATAGTGGCCCATCTCTGGGACCCTGCCTCCCATGCCTGAGTGTTAAGCTAAAATACCTTTAGTTTAGCTCACAGGAAACAAGCTGACAAGGCCTACCTGAGAATGCCTGCAGAAAAGAAGAAATTAACACATCCCATCCCAAGTCTGGCCAGAACCAGGAAATATTTGCAACAACTTAGCAACTTTTTTACTTTACCTCCTCACCTCCCCCTCCTTGTTCTATAAAAGGAACTAGCATCCAAACATGGGCAAGATGGTCGTTTGGGACACTAGTCTGCCATTTTCTCAATCTACTGGTTTTCCCAATAAAGTCGCCATTCCTTGCCCCAAAATCTTGTCTCTCGATTTATTGGCCTGTCATGCAGCAAGCAGTAAGAACTTGGACTTGGTAACAGAACAAAATTGAAGTGACAGATATAATCTCTAGATTTTGCTATTAGAATCTTAAAATTTACTTTTTTATCCATTATCTTTAGAATTTTCTTTCTACTTCCCCAATTAGCCCCAAACACACACACACACACACACACACACACACACACACACACACACACACACCTCTTTTGAAAGTCACAATATTCATTGGAATATTTCTTGAATAAATACCATTAACTCAAACATGTTACAAACCTGGGACACTGGAAGAATACCATTTTTGTCAAGGAAAGTTTGCTAAGAATCAGGTCATTTCTTTAAATAATTGAAACCAAAGGAACTCAGAAAATAATTTTAGAAAAATCAGTAAACCATATGCAAAGTGTCTCCTTATGAAATAATGACATTTAGTAAAGATCAATTTTGACATAATTCAACAAACTCTTCCTCACACGCTTCACTGTCAATTGTCCCTCATTTTCCACGTACTCCTCTGTCATTTCTATCCTTTGAAATATCTTTAGGATTTTTTCAAGTTTTTCATTTGCCAATTTGGACATGAAGCCATACCAAAACCTCCTTCATAGGAAAAAAGAAAAGGGTAAAATTGCATTTCTTAGTTTTATTTCTCATGACCTATGTAATTACAGTAACTTTTACTGGCCATGTCACAGGTTAACCTTGCATTATTGATATAGGTATCACTTTTCTTCACCTTTACCATGAAAATAGCTGTAAATGTATCGCCCTTGTTTCCAACTGAATACATGAACATGAGAAATAAACAAGATGTGACTCTAAATTACACTGAATTGATTTAAACCTGGAACATCTCTTTGGAGATTCAGTAGCAATCAGTCTTTATCCTTCCATGGAAGAGTTGATTTTTGAAATTGTACAAATTCATTCTAGACAATTTTGGATAATGAGATGTGCCACTAAGCTGGGTAATAGTGTTTTCTGCCCCAAATGCAGCCTTACTACAAAGTAGTGAAATGGATTTTCTTGAGTGGTTCACAAATTGATCCTATTTCAATTACAAATTAGGAGTCTCAGATTTCTTCTGAGCTATGACTATTGTGACAATAGACATATATACATATGTATTCTACTCAAATGATGAATGTCAAGAACACCAAAGATTTCTAAGTTTTATTTGCACTTGATATACTTATTATTTTATATCGTTGCCTTGCATAGAATGCAAATCCTTCAATACAGGGATTGATTAATTTAATTAGTCCTTCAATGCAAACCATGACCCATTGTTCAGCCATCTGTTTTTGTAAATAAAGTTTTATTGGAACACAGTCATCCTGTTTCATTTACATATTGTTTATGGATGCTTCTAAGATTCAACAGAGGAGGTAAGTATTTGAGACAGAGGTAGTCTGTCTCACAAAGTCTAAAATATTTACTGTGTAGCCCTTTACAGAAAATGTTTGCGATCCCTGCTTTAGAAAATACTATATTGGTAATACTGTCTTTTAGGATGATAAACAAACCAAATAGCATCTTGCTGTATAATAATAGTACACTATGCTGACAACAGATTAAGATTCATAGGCCACTCGGGAGAGCTGGACGGCTCTCATGGGAATTCTAGGGAAGGAGGCTCCACTGGGTGTACTTTGTCACTAAGGGTAGGAAAAAAAAAAAAAAAAGTTGGGGCTAAACAAAGCTCTGAGGGCCTTTCACTCATGTTTATTTATTGTGGGCAAACTGGTAATCTGATTCAAAGAGAACACATTCACTATTTTCTCTTATTCAGTCCATGCACTGCTCTTTGGCAATGATCAGCACTAAAGCACAGATTTACCTAAAACCAAGCTCATTGGAATCTTTCATATGAACCCAATTGACTTACGACTAAGAACAATTAAAAGAGTTATTCTCACCATAGTAAAAAATTTGGAGGGGAGAGGCAGTCTAAAGGTATATCTTTAAAAAGTTTAAAAAGTATGAATTAGAATGATATACTAATCAATGTATATTTTTATTAATTGCTTCATTTTAAGGAGCATTAAAGAAAGCTTTTATAAATACAAAAAGGTGGGGAAAATCAAGTTAATGTGATGATAATAGCAGAAGAGTAAGAAAAGGCTTATGGTGAAATTAGCACACAGAAATGTATCAATAAAGCTGCAGCACAATTTTAAGAACTAAGTGACAGATTTGGATATGAGCTTTATAGCTATCAGCGCAAAGAAAAACAGTGATTATTTATGACTCACATTGTCTTGATTGTGGCATGCCTGTCCCACATTGCTTTAATGGTTAGAAACAATGTTTTTGAATTGGAATTTGATACTACACCCACCGAGACTGGCTAAACTGTTTGTGGGACACGATGAAAAAATGATAATCCAGGGCCCTTTGATCAAAATTATTAATTTCAAGACAGTGACAGCAAAGCATTATACCAGTGATGGCCCTTCTAAGTGCCTGGCTGTGTATTACTCAACAAGGAGCACATCCATGAAGCAGACCCTGATGCCTACAACTTACTCTGAGGAGAGTCACCAAGACTGGTCATATTCATCCTAAAAGTACCGTCGTCATCATCATCATCATCATCATCATGAGATAGTTATTGAGTACTCAATTTATGCAGTTACTACTGTAAAATCATTTTAGTCTCCCTCCAAGCCAATAATTTAGATAATATTATTAGCTCAATATTAGGAGTGAAAAAATTCTCTAGGAAATAATTTCAAGGAAAATATTTTAGAGAGTTAAAGATGTTCTAGAGCTAGGGCTCAAACAATAGCTTCCATATACTGAAGTCCATGTTCTTATCAACTTTACTGATCACCTACGATGTTCTGATACTATTTTCTAAGCACTATATTCTAGATACTATGTTCTCAGTACTCTGTTAGGTGTTGGCTAACTAGTGATAAATGAAACAGAGCTCCCTGGAGCTTAGAGTCTACAGGAGGCTGGGGTAGGTAGAATGGAAACAAATAAATAAACAGATAACTAAATTACAATTGTGGTAACTGCTTTGAAGAATATGAATAGAATGTTGATTGCGGTTAATCTGAGGAACTTCAGATAAAGGGTCAGGGGACGAATGCATCTTTGAAGAATTACTTTTTAAGCTGAGCTCCAAAGGATGGGAAGAAGTCAACAATCGTAACTTCTAGGATGAGAGTTTTACAGGCTTAGGAAGAGCTTGTACAGATGCCCTGAAGTGTGTAAGTGTGAAGTGTTCCAGACACTGAAAAAATCCCTATGTGGCTGGACTAGTGACCAACCACGTGAGACAGAACGAGGTTAGACTTGTGTGCAGGGGGAAATCATGTGGGACTGTATAGGTCATGACATGAGTTTTGTTTCATTCTAAAAGCAAAAGGAAGCCACTGAAATTTTATTTACTAGACTGACATAATGAGATTTGTATTTACTAAATATGATTTCAGCTACTATATATTTGTAAGTTAGAGTGGAGGAAAGAATACAGGATTAAGGTGGCTATTTTAGTACATCAGGCAAGAGAGAAAGAACACTGGCACATGGAGATGGAGAAGAATGGACTTACTGTAGGAAAGTTTATGAATTAAATTGTGAACTTTGTGATCATGGACTCTGTGGGATGGAAGAGATGAAAGGAAGCAAATGTTTTCCTCTGAGAAGAGCAGAGCAGACAGATCATGGGTTTGAAATGGGAAAGGGAAGAGACTGAGTCAGAGATCTTGCAACATATTCATTTAGCTATTCATATGGAACTTCTAAGCTTAGATGTCAAGAAAGCAGTTGGATATACAGGTCTCGTGCTCACAGAAAAGATTTACCCCAGAGATATAAATTGGCTTCCTCGTGGTATCCATGGCATTTAAAGCCATTCAGGTGAACGGGATCTCCAGGGAATGGAATCTAGCTTGAAAAGAGAATCCAGCCTTTGATCTAGCCCTAAAAATCTTCATTTTTTAGAGTCTGAGAGAGCGGGATAACTTAGCAAACTAGATGTACTGGATATGCTAGGGTATACCAGCAAATTAGATTAAGAACAAATGATCAATAAAGTAGGAAGAAAATTTAGAGAATATAAAGTCATGAAATCCAACAGGAAACAGTAACACAACTGTGTCAAGTGCTGCTGACAGGATGAGGTGCTTTCTCTGTGGATACCCTAGTTTAAAATATCTGAGCCATGCCATGTGATACTTCGAGTTTGTATTGTTTAGTATAGGTTAATCTCTGCTTTTCACATTTCTCATACCAAGCTACCTCGCTTGAAATAAGAATGGTGGGATTCCAAGGTGCAAAGATTTTTGATGTAAAAGGAAATATTTTTTTAAAACTCTTTTGAAAATGCTTCAGAAAATGTAAAGCCTCGATATGAACTATGGCTTTGGTCGTGTGAAATTTGGACATGGGAAGTAAATGGGAGTGATGAGGGAGACTATTCTGAATGGAGTAATAATATGAATTAGGGAACAAAACAAGAAATTTTGAGGTGTTTGTGTTGGTAATATTATTGAGGAGAGCCTTGATTATGAGGAAATTGTTTCATTTTTCAAATGAGAATATTAGTACTGAGGTACTAGTGAGAGAGTATTGTGTTTCATCCAACAATCTGAAGATGTCCTTGACTGGTACTTTTGGTTTCTACCGGAGTAGTAAAATCTTTTTCTAAGATACCTTCATTGGATTCAGTTCTAAGTATGAGCGCCCTCTGGTGTTCATTTTCAGTATATGTCATAAAAACTGCACATTTTTAAATTGGAACTTGATATTTTTCATGCATTAACTAATCCCAATACAGCGTGCGTAAAAGCAATATTTACATCTTAAATGCACATCGCTTTTTATTTTCATTTAAATTTAAAATGAGTTACATTTTAACAGGAAAATAATTTCAATTTTTCAATTGAATAAAAATGACAACAAAAAATGTAGTGTTATTTAGGAAACAGTCCATTTGGCCATTGGTTAATTTCCACGGCATTTGATCATTTGATCATTCTATTCAATCTGTTTAGGGTATAGAATGGCAAATATCCACTCTTCCATACACATACATTAACGTAACAAGTTTAGAATTCACCACTGTCTTCATAAAACCTTAAAATTCGGAAGCCTCACTCTTTGGCACTGGCTTAGTTCCAAGTGTTTAGAAGAACTGAATGGAAGATTGATGTGATTTTTTTTTTGTCAAAAATATAATCAATAATGAACTGGATTAATACAGTAATCTAAACAAAAATTTGTGTTTATATTAACCTATTAGGTATTCATTATGGAGGCCCTAGATTCCTAGCTTTGGAGAATTCACCCAACCCAGGTTCTCTGACTATATATTCAAAAACTGCTTAGTACTCTAGACAAAGAGATGATGCAAAGAAAGACAAGAGACTTTGTATTGATAAGGGACCAACTCTGTGCTAATACCTCCCTACTTTATTGTGTCCTCACCAAAATCTTATTATCTTCATTATATCGATGAGGAAATTAAGGCAGAGAATGATTAAGTAGGCTGTCATATCATATTACTAGTAAGTAAGAGTTGAGATTCAGTTTCTACTCTGGCTGACTATTACACTGAAATTACAGAACAGAATAGCAATTACCTGGAACCAGATAAGAGTTGGTGCTGAAGAATATCTTTGCTTTTTATAGAAGACAGTTGTATACAATAAATAAAATATACAATATTAATGTTCCAAATGAAGGATTTACTTGAAATAATTATTTCGAGAAAAACCACAGAGCCTAAACAAGAGAGAGGTAGAATAAAGAAAAGTTATCCACAGGTAAACTTGAACTATTTGGAGATAGAAACCACAACAGCTCATCAAAGAGGGTTTTATAGCTTCTCTATTTCGATCACCTTTCTTTTTAATATACACAATTAAATATATTTTGGAGGAGTTCTTAGTGATGGTTGTGAAGGAACAGGTGAAATTATTCATTACATGTATCATATGACAATTTAGAGGGATGAGACCCTGGGAATATTTACCATATGTCCAGTTTGGGAAACTTGAATCTAGACATGACAATTCTATCCCAGCCTCGCACTGGAATAGAAAAGGGAGTAGATGAAAAGATGTTCAACATCGTTAATTATTAGAGAAATGCAAATCAAAACTACAATGAAATATCATTTCACATCAATCAGAATGGCCTTCATCAAAAAGTCTATAAACAATAAATGGTGGAGAAAAGGGAACCCTCCTACATTATTGGTGGGAAGGTAAATTGGTACAGTCACTATGGAGAACAGTATGGAGAAAACTAAAAATAGAAATATCATATGATCCAGCAGTCCCATTCCTGGGCAAACATCTGGAGAAAACCATGGTTTGAAAAGATACTTGCACTCCAGTGTTCATTGTAGCACTATTTACAATAGCCAAGACATAGAAGCAACCTAAAAGTCCATTGACAGATGAATGGATAAAGAAGTGGTACATATATACAATGGAATATTACTCAGACATAAAAAAAAATGAAATAATGCCATTTGAAGCAACATGGATGGACCTGGAGCTTATCACACTAAGTGAAGTAAGTCAGACAGAGAAAGACAAATATCATGTGATATCACTTACATGTGGGATCTAAAAAAAATGATACAAATGAACTTATTTACAAAACAGAAACAGACTCACAGACTTAGAGAATGGAATTTATGGTTACTGGGAGGGAAGGGGTGCGGGGGGATGGATTGGGAATTTGGGACTGACTTATACACACTGCTATATTTAAAATAGATAACCAACAAGGACCTACTATATAGCCCAGGGGACTCTGCTCAATACTCTGTAATAACCTAAATGGGAAAAGAATTTGAAGAAGAATAGATACATGTAATGTATAACTGACTCACTTTGCTGTACACCTGAAACTAACACAACATTGTTAATCAGTTATACTCCAATAAAAAATAAAAATTAAAAAAAGACTACAACAACAAAAAAGAAAAGGGAGTAGATTTCAGGACATGTGTCTCTGGGAGATTAGCTCAGCCTGCTGAGGTGCTCAATTTCCTGTTTCACTATTCTGTCCTTAAAGTGCCTTCATAGACACTGTGATTCCTCTGGAGCAAAGCATGGATGGATCTTAGAAGATATGTAGTATCTTTAGGAAACATTTCAGATGGATCGATGTTAGAGCTGTTTTAAATTGTATTATTTTTTCTCTAAATACACACTTCAGTTTCTCTGTTAATGAAATGGAGTTGATATACATAGTGTTCTTGCAAGTGTCTCAGCATAAAGAACAACATGCACTGTTATTACCATTTAAAACGTCCCCCGCTTTAGAAGCCCAGCGTAAGTAAGACACATCAGAGGATGTTTTAGAAAATGAACTTTAGGTGTATAGTCTACAGTTGACATAAAAATTCCAGTGATCTTGTTTCCTTAAACTGTTTCAAAAGTATCTTCATTCTAAAGAAGAGATTATCAACATATTGGCTGAATAATCCTTGTGAAGAAAACTGTTTTTTCATAAACATGGGAAAACTAAAATTAAACAGGTGGGGATTCTGAGTATAAAGACAATATTCAATGGAGAAGGAAAAATAAGAAAAGATTGTTATTTTAGCAATGGCTCTGATTATTTTGTTTTTTTACCAGTGGCTGGTATACCTCAATTCCTAAGGAGCACTGCTGCATGGTTCCTTTTGTAAATTGTAGTATACTCAAATTATTTGAGGATATTGTAGATCATGAGGTTTTAACACTAGAACTAAGGAACACGGAGCTCGTATCTCCCTCTCATTCAGAGGAACACATATTCTGTAGGTGGAATGGAGAGAGGTGTCTCTGATTCCACAGTGTTTCCTTTAACATAGAAATGAAAAACAGCACAATTCTATAAAGAATCCATGTCCGGTCAGCATGTCTCCCTGTATGTTTCTTTCCCAATGTCTAAAAAGTCAGGATCCAGAATCTACAAATTAATGTTTCTGTCCTCCAGGGTATGTGCTGCTCTTATGTACCCCTTCCTGATTTTCTACATCTTTGCTAAGTGCTTCCAAGTTACAGGAGTAGAATAAATGTCCTGCCACTCATAGAGTCCTCACAGACCAGCAGGATAGGCATCTCCTGGGAGCATTTTAGGAATTCAGAATCTCAGGCTCCAACCCATGCCTGCAGAATCAGAATCTATATTTTAACATGATCCAGGTGATTCATGTTCAAATTATAATTAGAGATGCACCGGTAATGGACCCAAGGAACAAATACATATAAATGTGAACTTTAATGCCAACAAACCCATTGGAAAAATTTCTTCATTCCCCTTTGTATAGACTGATCTTTTAGTCAACCTATAATCTATCCTCTATACTCTCCCTCAAAGTTAGCTCTGCTACTTTCTTCAAACCATTTTTTGATATATTGTTTCTTTTGGAAGATCCATCTCTTGAGCTGGGTCCATCTGTTGGCTCTTAAAACTTGGCTTCATTGATTATTGAGTTATTTCCACCTTTGTAAACCTCTCTTGCTGGACTCATCTTCGGTCCCTGCCTCTCACCTCTAGATCCTGTTTTTTGTATGTGATTATCTTTTATCCCCAGTGAATACAATTTATATTGTAATTCCTTTTTTCCAATGATGATTTTATATCGGAATGACTCACTTTAGGGATAAAACTGTCAAACTTCCATCCTGTGAATGTTTAGCATTTCATAATCTAAAGCTGACTTTAATTCAGACCTTGACACCTAAAGGCAGCCACTGCCATCTGTAAGGCCAGAGGGAAAAAAGATGTTTGATCTTGGTGGGCTAAATCCATTATTACGGTAACAGCCTTTAACAATCCCTCTCTGAGAGTAACAGAGAAAATAATTAAAAATACACAGTGTTTGAAAACTATATTTAATAAGCTTGAACTGGAATATGAGTATTCAGACATCAAACGAGATATGGAACATTAACTTACAGATGCACCAAAAACGTTCACGTAATTTGATTATGCACTAGACTGACATTAAATCTCAAAAAAAAAAAAATTCAAGCAAGCATTCCCATATAGTTTGCATCGACTGATTGAACTAAAGAAATAAAATATCAAGAAAATTATATTTTTAAAAATCTTGGTATAAGGGAAAATCTACTAATAAATTATTATCTTAAAAAGGATATCAAAGTAGAATCTATTTAGGATGAAAATATAATGAGTTTCCACCTGTCAAAATACAAAGGACAAAAGCTAATGTGATACTCAGAGAAAGCATACCCCCAAATAAATTAATTAAAAAGCAAGGACGAGCTATACTAATAAACTAAGCTCTCAGTTTAAGATCAACAATAAATTTAAAAACAGAAGCAGGAAGGAATGAATTAAAAGATCAAACAGAAATCAATGCAATAAAACAATTAATTAAGGAAAGAACACTAGAACTGTTGATTAGTGCAATCAATTATAGTTCTTTGAAGTATTAATGAATGACAAAATATTAAAGAATGATCATGAAGAAAGGTCTTAGAAAGGGGAAAAATAAACATATTAATCATATTAGCAATGATAATAATAGTGAGGACAACAGAGTGTGGTATAATAATGAGGCTGAGGGGTTTAAAAAATAAAATTTGGTGTGATTTATAATTTGATTTCAGTAAATATATATCAAAACTAAGCAAGGAGAATAATGCCTCAAAATTGCAAAATTGAACAGGAACAAATGTCCCAGGTTTCCTAAAGGTAGCAGTCACCAGAATTATGGGGAAATTTTTTATAAGATTGAAGCATAATTCTGATCTGTATTAGTCAGTTTGAGCTGTCATAATGCTGCAACAGTCTGGGTGACTTAAACAACAGCAATTTATTTTCTCATAGCTCTGAAGACCGGAAGCCTAAGATGGGGGTATAGGATGATCAGCTTCTGATTAGTGCTCTCTTCCAACCTTGCAGATGGAAGCCTTCTTACTGTGTCCTTACATGGCCTTTCTTAGGTGCATGCACACAGGGAGAAAGCAAGCAAGTTCTCTGGTGTCTCTTTTTATAAAGCCATTCTTAGACCTCATTTAACCTGAATAACCTCCTTAGAGGCCCTAACTCCAAATACAGTCATATTGGTGTTAGGTCTTCAAACACGAATTTTGGGGACACAATCCAGTTCATAGCATTCCATCCCTGCCCTGCACCGTGGCCCCACCCCACCCCAATTCATATCCTTCTCACATGCGAAACACGTTCATTCCATCCCAACAGCTCCAAAACTCTGAACTCGGTCCAGCATCAACCCTAAAGTCAGTCTCATCTAAGTTATTTTCTAAATCGGATATGGGTGAGATTCGAGGTTGAATGTCTTCTAAGGTGAATTTCTCTCCAGTGATCCTGTGTAACCAGACATGTGTTTTCAAAATGCAATGGTCGGGCTTCCCTGGTGCCGCAGTGGTTGAGAGTCCGCCTGCCGATGCAGGGGACACAGGTTCGTGCCCCGGTCCGGGAAGATCCCACATGCCGCGGAGCGGCTGGGCCCCGTTAGCCATGGCCGCTGAGCCTGCGCGACCGGAGCCTGTGCTCCGCAACGGGAGAGGCCACAACAGTGAGAGGCCCGCGTAACGCAAAAAAAAAAAAAAAAAAAAAAATGCAATGGTGGACAGGCATAGGATAGCCATTCCCATTCCAAAAGGGAGAAACTGGCAGGAAGAAAGGCTTAATGGATCCCAAATAAATCCAAAACCCAGCAAGGCAAATTCCATTAGCTTTCAATGCTGGAGAATAATCCTCTTTGGTTTGATGCCCTGCCTTCCAGGCATAATAAAGTGGCTCTGAGGGGCTGCTTTACCCCTGTGGCTCTGCAGGGTACTCTCTGCAAGCGCCCACAACCCTGCCGAAATAAAGGAGGGGGCAGTCTAGCCCCCAGGCCTGTGGTGGGAGTGGGAGCCCTGATGATTTCTGAATGGCCTTTGGAGGTCATTCTTCCCCTTTTTTGGAGGATAAAGCATGTTTAGAGCAAAATATGTCTATTGCTCTACTATTCCCTTTGGTCCAACCTGGCAGAGTCTCTGCTGTTAAGGTCCAAACTGGCAGTGTTTCTGCTGGTACAAACCCATCTCTATTCTTGGCTGCTACTGAAGTGGCTGATTAAATTTGTATCTGGAGTTCATACTAATCTCCTTATCAAACAGTTGTTCAACCACACCCTTAGTCCTTAGTACTCTCTCCAGAACAAGGTTTCTCTCTTTTTTTTTTTTTTTTTTTTTGCAAAATGGATTTGGAGAATTTTCCAAATCTTTAAGTTCTGGTTACTTTCTGCTAAGTGATTCCTTTTCAATCCATCTCTCTCCTCTTACACTTTAAGCATCATGAGGACACAGGAGACACTTTCAATATTTTGCTAAGAAATCTCCTCACCTAAATACCAAATTGCATTGTTCACAAGTTCTATCTTCCTCAAGTCACTAGAACACAATTAAGCCAAAAGTTCTCTGCCGCAGAAATCACCTTTTCTCCATTCTCCTTGTTTCTGTCTGAAACCTCACCAAAATGACCTTTAAGATACATATTTCTACCAACTTTCATGATTATTTATATATTTGCTAAGAAAATGGGGGCTTTCTCAATAGCTCTTGACTCTCCTTTTTTGTGTTTTCACCAAAATATGGACTTTAATATCCACATTTCTACCTACAATCTCTTCATGGTAATCCATGCTTTTTCTAGCATGTAGCTCAAACTCCTCCAGTCTCTACCCATTACCCACTTCCAAAGTCACTTCCACAGTTTTAAGTATCTGTTACAGCAGCACTCCAATTCTAGGTACCAAAATCTGCATTTGTCAAGTTGTGCTGCCATATCACAAACCATAGACTGTGTGGCTTAAACAACAGAAATGTATTTTCTCACCCTTCTGGAGGCTAGAAGTCTGAGATCAGAATGCCAGTTTCTGGTGAGAGATCTCTTTCTGGCTTACAGAAGGCTGCCTTCTTACTCTGCCCTCACATGGCCTTTCCTCAGGCCATGTGCGCGCGGGCGCACACACACACACACACACACACACACACACACACACACACACACATTAACAGAGAGAGAGAGAGAGAGAGATGGGTGGGGGGAGACAGAGAAAGAGAGTTCACTCTCTGGTGTCTCCTCTTATAAGGACTCGAATCCTGTTGGATCAGAGTCCCATTTTTGTTGTTGTTGTTGTTGTTGTTGTTGTTGCAGTACGCGGGCCTCTCACTGTTGTGGTCTCTCCCGATGCAGAGCACAGGCTCCGGATGCGCAGGCTCAGCAGCCATGGCTCATGGCCCAGCTGCTCCACGGCATGCGGGATCCTTCCGGACTCAGGCACGAACCCGCGTCCCCTGCATCGGCAGGCGCACTCTCAACCACTGCACCACCAGGGAAGCCCCAGAGTCCCATTCTTATGACTACGTTTAATTTTAAGTATTTCCTTATAGGCCCTGTTTCCAAATACAGTCACATTGGAGGTTAGGACTTCAACATATGAATAATGAGACGACAAAACTCCCACTATAGGATTATCACACACTAACTTTTTTAGAGTATAGAAAAAACAAAAATTACCCACATCATTTTATAAGGATAAAATATCTATACTAACGCAAATGGAGAAGATGGGTAGAGGCATATATTTTTTTAAAGATGACAGAATGTTGATGATTTTGACACTATGTAATGGACACATTGTGGTTCTTTACACTATTTAGTTTATTTTGTGTATGTTTCAAATTTTCTGCAATAAAACAGTTAACTATGCAGAAGAGAAAACTGGAGCTGAACAAGGAAAGAAAATAAATATAGATGATTATTATTGTTGTTGATCGAATTCTTCAGGAAGCTGATTCTGAAATGGACTTCGGCAAGGAGAAGGTTTATTAGCAAATAATCTTGGGATCTATATCTATGGGAGGAAGGGAAAGGATTTTGCATAGAGAGGATGAGCTATAAGATACACCTGAACCACAAACTCAGGTGATTCGATGGGAGGCTCTGGAGCTGAATCTTCTATCTCAGCTATTTTGTAGTTTACTGAAACATCCTGGTCTTTATATGCCTGCCTCTATTAGTCATTGCTTTGGGCTTCCCAGAAGAGGCCTGACCTTGTGAGGTAGTCCTGCAGTTGAAATAGTCCCTGAAGCGGGGGCAGACGAAGGCTATCTGCTGGCATCACTTCCAGCATCTAGGAAACACGTTTTTCCTTGAGGGACAACTGGATGGCACATCTTCACTCCCTTCACAGTCCTCCCCTTGTGACCCACAAATCCACTTTTTAAAATACTTTGGAGGAGTAGCTCCTACGGGATTCAAGTGGGCCTCCCTTTCTGGAGTAAAGGTAATCAATGAAAGACACTCCCAGTGTCAAAGGTGATCTTGGCATTGTAACATACTCATCATCTCCTTCCTCCACTATGTAACATAGATGCCTCTTACCCTCAGATAACATCCCTCTGGTCTCTGTATCTTACCTCACAGCCTGAGCCAGACCTTCAGTCCTGAGGGATTGAGCTCTGATTACCAGGTCATTCTCAGAGTAAAGATGCTGCACGTGTTTGTTTAGCATCACAATAGGATGTGGATATACTAAAAGGACTTCAAGTGAATTACGTAGGTTTCAAATGTATTATCCCTGCCACATTTTTTTTTTTAAAAACAGTTCATTCTCTTCATAATAATCAGGATGAATTCCACATATGAAGATAATATTTTCTTCTTTCCTATTATCCCTGAACATAAGGTGCCCAAAGCACCCTTGAGACAGTTGTAAGTTAAATGCATCTTTTGTTATGTCTCCTGGTGAACTGTCCCCACTTTGTGACTCACAACCTCTAAACCTGTAGAGACCAGAGTTGTGGGACAGAGAACACACATTCTCCAAGTGAACCACAGGGAATGATCTTAAGCAGGAACATTCTTGTTTCCATCCCTTGGTCTAGGAAACTTGTAATCTTCCCATGCAAAACACCATACTATATAAAGGTTTTTTTACTCAATGTGTATACTGAATGGGGCTCCCCATTGCTGTAAAATATCACTTCTGAGCTAGTGTCTCAAAAGTGCTTTCAGTAAGTTGTTCCAATCCACTTTTAGACTTGTAGCTTCTTGGTGGTTGACGTAAGATACAGCTAATGAATCCCATGGTGTTAGACCTACTTACATTCTTCCTTTTCTGAAAAATATGTCCCCTAATGCTATGTAATGTGGGATCTTGTGCCAATGAAATAAACACTTTACATACCCTCAAATAGTGATGCCAGCTGGGACCCTGGAGGCAGGAAAGACAAAGCCATACATGGAAAAGCTGTCAATTCCCGTAAGAATAAAGCAATGGTCCTTCCAAGGTGAAAGGGGCTTACAATATACTCAATTCGCCAACCTATAGCCAATTGGTTTTCTCAAGCAATCTTGCCATTTCAGGGCTCAGTATTTGTCTCTGTTCCTGCAAAGCCAAGATTTTTCAGGGTGTCAACCTTGATATAGACATCTCATATGTCAGAGTCCCATTCTTACATAGACAGGTTGCTGACTTTGGCAAAACCACTTGCTAGCCTTGGCCTGCAGTTTAAATTGAAAATAAATCTTGAACCTAATCCTCAATTTCTCTGCCTTCTCACTGTAGAAGGGTAGGAGGTTAGAGACCATTCGTACTAAGGAGACATTTTGACTTTCATAATTGGGGTAAAATTGCTTGTTAACTACTTCACTAAGCCTTCCATGATTTGGGTGTGTTTTTTTGTTTGTTTTTGTCTTTCTTTTCTAGTATTTATTCACTGTATCCATGTCCATCCAATGCCATTGTATTTATAGTTGATATAAAGACATATAAATCATATTTGTGGTACAACACTCCAATTAATGTATTTCTCCCCAAGCTTTACCATCCAATTACTGACCAGTGGAAGTGAACCACCATCTGTTCTCCATTTACCAGCAATGACGGGGTACCCACTTCCACCTTGATAGTGGGTGACCCAGGTCCCAAACATTATCTTATCAATTATTTCTCAAACAACTTCTGACGCCATCTCTCACAGGTTGGATTTTCTGAGTTGGAGATTACTGTGTAGAATGTTTATTAGGAAGTGGTCTTGAAATCAACACCCTTGGAAGAAATGGGATAGAAGTAGAATTTGCAAAGGCAAACGTTCAGCTGTGAAGTATGCCTGAATAGCAGGCTCAGATGAACCCAAGAGGGCACTCTGGAGCCAAAATAGCTTGACTGAGCTGTCCCATATTGGTCCAAAATAGCCTGGCCTTCATACTTCCACCACTATGAGTCACTGGATAGGCATCAACCATCATGCCCAGAAGGGTTCTGTCCTTAACTGTAGCTAAGCTGATCCTGAAGACTATTCTTATCACTCCCAGTATCAGATTAAAGAGAAGGAAATTTGAATGTTGAATATCCATATCTATCACAATCACATATGTATTTAGATACTGAAATCAAAAATTTGATATTCTAAATAATAAATAGCGAAAACATAAGACAGAAATCCTGAAAACAAGTACTTCATATCAGGTTTCACTGAGGAAGTCAAGGTGGTCCCACATCAGCAAGCATGATGCAGTTCATTTTGATTAAAAGAGAAAAGCAGTGTTATCATTGCAATTAATGTCAAAAATAACATTTGACATACAGTATTTATTATATATCCTAACAAGCAATCAAACAAATGACTATTAGAAAAACAAAAGTATAAGGATATTTATCAAAAGTGATAATCTATATATTCATGAGAAAACTGTAACACATGATATCTATTCATGAAATATTACAAGCTTTTCCATTAAATTTTCAACAATATTTAATATCTACTTATAGCCTAGCCAATGCAATAAGAATAAAAAGAATAAAAAAGAGGTAAATTATAAGGCCAAAATGTTAATATTGGCAGACTATAAAATCATCTACTTAGAAATTCCAAGATAACCAATGAATAAATTTTGTAATATAAATTAATCTACAAGAACCAAAGTTATTTTTATATATCACACTAACCAATTAAATAAGCAAATAGAAAAATCAATTTTATTTACAGCAGATGATGTATTAAGTACTTAGTTGCAAATATTGAAAGAAATATTAAAATTTTAAAGAATGAAATGCTACTGAAGGGTTTAAAAAATCCCCTGCATGGACTTCCCTGGCGGTCAAGTGGTTAAGACTCCGTGCTTCCAATGCAGGGGGCGCGATTCAATCCCTGGGGTTGCAGAACTAAGATTCCACATGCCGTGAGGTGTGGCCAAAAAAAGAGAAAGAAATCCCCTGCAAAAAGAGCTATCTTATTAATACATTAAAAAATACACACACAAAATATATTAATAACCCCCAAATAGTCTATCAATTTGATGCAAACCCAATAAACAGGTTCTTTTATGAAATGATTCCAAAATGTATATGAAATAATAAATGTAAAATGATTGCTATAAAATTATGTAAAATAAGGTCATATAAGAACATACTTCTGTTTCAGATATTAACACATATGAAAACAATATAGTATTGTTACATCAATATACTTATGTGTCTGTAAATACCAGAAACCTTCCAAGTACATATATATATATAGAGAGAGAGAAAGGAAATGATCAAATACACACATGTGCACACACACACACATATTTAAGTAGTCCATTTGTGAACAAAATTATTAAATGAATAGATGAATAAATTTTACAACTTCAGAATTTTTAAAACCCACAAAATTCACAAAGTAATATAACCAGGAGAAAATAAATGCATTCTGTAAAGTAGTTTAAGAATGAGTATATTTGTAAGTAAAATATATACATAAACAACAAACCAGGAAGAAAAATAGGACAAAGACATGAGCAAGCAAGTCACAAAGAAGAAATAAAATAAAACATAAACAAAAGGAAATGTGTTCAGGTCAGGCTCTGAAAAATAGGAAAAGGCCAATAAAAACAATACAAATGTCATTATTCCAACATCAGATGAGAGCAATTATAATGCTTGATAATATCAAATATTAACAATGTGGTGGGAAAGTGAGTATTCTCCAAAAGAACTTGTGGCAGTTTATATTTATTAGCCACAGGGGAGGGCTACTTCACTGTATTTATTCACACATAAAATGCACTTGATTAAAAGACCACTTCCTACTTTATATCTTAGAGAAATATTTCCACAGATATCCTACTAGTACTGCCAAGTTAGGACTCCAAAATATATTAAAAGTGAGATAGTGCATTGCAGAAAAATATGTACATTATGACCCCATTTAAGGAAAACTAATGAAGAAGTCAGAACTGTATTTTTTATAAGACCATATTGGAAAAAATAGACCCATATTAAAATGATCAGAAAATTGATAGTTTCTGATTAATGAAGTTAATGAGATTTGGGAGTTAAATAAACAGAATTGGCTGTAATTTTTTAGGGTTATGGATTCATGTTTTATTTGTATAATTAAAAAATATAAGACAATGTCTATAACAAGGAAGAAAGATAGCAGGGAAATAGCCCTCCTAGGATTTGAGAGAGTGGTAAATTTTAGGTTAATAATGAAAGCAATAAAATCTGGAGAAAGAAATAAGTCCTTAAAAAGAACAGGATAGGCCAAAGGGATTTAAGGCTTAGAGAGAGAATTGCTAACATAACATAAGAATTGCTAACATAACATAAACTACTTAAAAGGCATAGGATCAAGAAAGAATGTTTGATTGTCAAGTGTTCAAATTTGGGAATATCTCTCAAAAAATACCAAGAAAATATTAATTTATGTAATACCCTTAGTCTAATTGGTGTCAGCTAATTAACATGTAGATGAAAACAAATTTGATCTAGGTGTTAGTCTCCTACATGCATCTGAAACATTGAACATGTTAGTACCCGTACTGCGTTTTTTTTATCATTTAAAAATTTATTTATTTTTTAATTAATTTTTATTGGAGTATAGTTGCTTTACAATGTTGTGTTAGTTTCTGCTGTACAGCAAAGTGAATCAGCTACACGTATACATATATCCCCTCTTCTTTTGGATTTTCTTCCCATTTAGGTCACCACAGGGCACTGAGTACAACTGGGAGATTAGGACTGACATGTATACACTACTTTGTATAAAATAGGTAACTAATGAGAACCTCACTGGGTTTAAAAGCCGTCTGTTCATGTTTGTATCCTGAGCCTCATACTGTGAACGAGGGACATGATTTCCTCTAAATTCTACAATAAACATTTAAGATAATACAAAGTTTAGTTCTAAACCTCTGACATACGGGAAAAAATACTTTGGATGATATGGTAAGACTGATCCAAAATGAACACTAAAATTAGATATTTAAGGAAATTTTAGCCATTAAATAAATACACAAAAATTATGGACAGAAAGTTATTTCCTATTATTTATTTTTTGGTGGACATGTATCTGTATCCTACATTAATTTCCAAGTATAGATTTTGTGCTAAGTCCTGACAGAAAAAATAGAAGCTTCCTTTCCATCATACACACTATAAATAAAAATATATTCTCAATGTTAGTACCAATCAATGGTTTTTCCATCCCCTCAACAAGAACCACAATAGGAAAATGGTTCACAATTAATGATATAAAAAATCATAGAAAAATGAGAAACCCATTATTTTAGATGTATTGAGCAGTACGCTATCCTAACAGCTTTTAGAAGAAAAGATAATAGCCTTGTTCTTCCAATACAGAAATTGAATTTACCTTTCTTTTGATCTGTAACTGCAAGAAGCAGGGTTCTTAATAAGGACACTTCATGAAACAGAAATATCAGTAGTGCAGTTTGACTGTGATGTATTAAAATTCCAGGTATAATACCAACCCCAAGTGAATGTAGAGAAATTTGCCTGCCAACCAAGGGAGCAATATTCAACCAGTAGCCATTCTTATTTTATCTTCCTAAAATGAATGCAGACAATTTTTGTAATTGTGATTACTCTTCTATTGTAACCTACATGTATTTTTCCTTTCTCAGGATACAACAGATATATATATATCTGTTGTGTATATACAGTATTTTCCATTCCATAAAATTGAACACATATTTATTATCCTGTATATAGACTTTTGTTTTTCCCAAATCATACTGTAACTCTTTAGGATCAGAGATTATATATAATTATATCCATGTAGAATCTATGATTATATATGCTCAGTAAGTACTCACAACAAATACTAAAAATCATGGTTTAATTGACCTGAAAAGGGTTATGAAATAATATTTCCCTTTTCTTCCCAATGAAAAAACTGAGATCACAAATGTTTAGGATATATACTCAAGATTAGTTAGTTTGTAATCTGATTGATTATACTCTTATCAAAATAAAATTCAAATAGATTGTACATTTCACTTAAGACAATTCAGAAGTACCATTTTTCATTGAATATCTACTAAAATGTCCAAATTCATGATGTATCAAAAGACCCTTATCTCATGAAGTATCTATTTAAAAACCCAAAATTTTTGAGAATTCAGGATTTGAGACAAAAATCCCCTAGTAATTCTCATTAAACAAATATTACTCAGAAACATTATTTATTTTCGACATCCACCTATATCTTAACGTAACTATGATGAGTATTCCTTGTAATATCATCTCGTAGGGAAATCCCCAGTATGATTTTTTCTTCAATTCCATTTTGTTCGAGAAGCAAAAATGTTCTTTCATATTCTTATCAATATATCAGAAGTCTGTCAGTCTCTGCTGGGCAACAATCCCCCTAAAGCTCAGCAGCATTTAACAAATATGTTGTTTTCTTTTTCACACTCACAGATTTGTGGGTAAGATGGAGCATCTCAGCTTCAGGCTAAGGTCTGCAAGTCAACAGGGGGCTCAATTTCAAGCTAGAGTCCTGTGGTTTGGGTGGGAAGGCTCTACTCTTATGTTTTACCTATAGTCAGTGGGCTACTGTAATAGAAAAATCACGTCAGACTAGTGAAACAGTCAAGGAAGATTCGACACCACTGTACTAGGGGAGAGATTGAACTCAACTCTGAATATACGAGGACAACTGGTGGTTTATAGCCAACAGTCAGGGTGAGGAGTCGATGGATGGAAAGATACTAAGAGAAACTTGGTTAAGTATCAAGGGTGAGGGAGGAGAGGAACTTCATTATATATCAAGGGTGGGGGAAGAAGAGCATGACTGAGTATCAAAGGTGATGGGATTCTTGATCAACTGCCTTAGACTGATTCTTTAATAAAGCCAGGCTCAGCAGGACAAGGACAGACAAGGAGAAGGAGACGGTCTATTGAAAGGAGGGCTTAGAGAAGGCTGATTAAAGTTGGGTCAAGGATGGAGCCTTGACAGGGCTCAAGTAAAGTTCTTGTCACTCTCAGAGTGTGTTCTTCTCCAGACACTGGTAGAAATACAGGAAGACAAGCTCCATTGCACAAGCACATTGCAAGCCTCTGATTACATCAGCTTTGCTAACATCCCATTGGCCAAAGCCAGTCACATGGCCAAACCATCCATGGAGCCTGGAAATAAATACTATACACAACAAAAGGTGGAGGGGAATGAATATTTGCTAAACCATAGTCCACACTATCACTGGGTACAATCCCTCACTCTCTATTCAGAGAAACTTCCAAGTCTAGGGCTTTTTGGTGGTAGGAAAATGGAACATTTACATTGAAGAACAACTTTCTGATCTTTTCTACTTTCTTCCCTCTCTATCTTCCTTGCACATTAGTTTTTAAAATGTCTGGTTGTCTATTTCTTTGTGAATAAAATCTACCAGAAAATGTCTACTTCATAAATAATTTTTTAAGTGTAATAAGCCAGTCCCAAAAGACAAATACTCTATTATTCCACTTATATGAAGATTCTAGAGTAGTCAAATTCATGTAAGCAGAAAGTAGAATGGTGGTTACCAGGGGCTGGGGATGGGAGAAATGGGAATTTCTTGTTTAATGGTATAGAATTTCAGTTTTGCAAGATGAAAAAGTTACGGAGATTGGCTGAGCACTTAACACTACTGAACTGTACACTTAGAAATGGTTACGATGAAAACATTTATTTTATATGCTTCTACTATAAAAAGAAAATATAAAGTGTATTTTGCGTCTCTAAACTCCTGACGCATTGTTTGAAATGGTCACCGTCTTTTTAGTCTTACTGTGAGATCCAGTCTCTTCCTCCACTTCATAACAAATCTTCTGGATCTCTCAGCCATACCACAATGGCAGATCACCCCACGTGCCCTATGAGTACATACATTCGATAATCCCCAAAGGAAAGTAATTTCAAGCTCTATGAGGCTTTCTTGTACTCTTCAATAAAGAGTACAGAAATGGTAATTGTGCCATTCAACAGAAATGGTAAATTGCCCAGAATTTTAAGATCACATACTTGTTTTAGTGATACATTGAGAGAAGAGGGACAGTAATACTTCAAGGTTCTAGTCCATTAGAAAAAAATAAACTTGAAGTTATCCCTTGATAAGTGTTCATTTTGCCAGGAATATCTGAAATATATTAGCACATGGTATTCCAGCACTATGAGAACAGACACTAAAAATGCATTGGTTAGCATCATTTGACCCTGTTCCAATTTGAAATCATCTTTGTGTTTACTACTCAAGGTGTTTTTAGATTGTTAAACTACTCATTAACAAATTCAGTGTCATCAGGTAGTGTCGTATGGCCTGGATAGTAGTTGTCCACCAAGATTCATTCTCTCCTTTCTCCCTGGACACAGACTCAGCCTTCCTTGCAATTAGGTGTGACCATGTAACTAAATTTTATCCTATGGCATTAAACAGAGGCTATGTAGTCCAACTGCCCACTTGATGCATGAAAAACTCGAGCATTCTCCGCCATGCTCTTTCATTCATCTGGTGATGCCTGTGGGATCATGGGAAGCCACATGTTGAAGACTGCAAAGAAGAAATAACCTTCTTTTGTGCTTGAAGCATTTGGGTTTCTTTTCCACAGTATGTTAACTTACCTTAAATAATTTAAGGTTAAAGTAAACAAGCAAGGTGAAGAAATCCCATAAAACAACAGGCATTCAAATATAACTTCCCCACTCCAAAATCCTAGTTGTCAGGGATCACTGAAAAATGCCCATAAAATTGTGTTATAGGCCTTGGTAGAATGTGTGGTGTGAGCCATTGTCTCAAGGCTGTAGGGTTATACCAACTGATAGGGGTTAGGAATGACATCATATAAAACTCAGGAGGGAGACAGTACGTCAATATCTTCTACCTGCTCAAATCTGTCAAATCTGAGAATGGCAACTGCATACCCCCCTCACCTAATACATAAATTTACTTGCCTGAAGAAGTTTACTGGAAAGTCATCTCAAGTTCAGAATCTCTTGGGGATCAAATAAGGTAGGACTGGGCAGAGGGAGAAGTGTATTTGCAAAAAAAAAATTTTCCAAAGGTCTGAGCTGAGCACATGAAGAACTTTGGAGCTACAGTTGTTCTTCAGAAATAAACCAAGTGAGGCAAGTAAGTCAGGCTTTTCTACCCCTCCAATAGCCAGTCATTAGGTGTGGGCTGTCCATTGTGCTAGACAGCTCACTTCTGCTCAGGTGTCTCCGAGAAAAAGTTCAGCTGATATCTGTTGACTGACAATACTTCCAGTCACTGGAGGAGTAAGTGTTTCATGAGCATCTCAGGGACTTGAGGGGACATGAGTATCTCAATGATGCACTACAGCATTCATTACCAAAAGGGTCACTGACACAGTTGTCAAATATGTCTAAAGGGCGCCCTGATTGCTAATAACCCACTTTCTTATGGTTTATTCCTGCCAAATATATGCCATAATCCTTATAAGTAGCTGTAATATTTAATTGTAATTTCAGTTTTTAGTGCAGAAACGGCTTCAGCCATAAGGAACAGAAATCATATTCATAAGTTGCATTAATAGGTTGTTGCAATTATTTCCTAAGACAGAATACAAATGGTGAGCACAAGCCCAAGGGAGAAATTGCTATGAGTCTCAGAGAGTCCTGTAAGACACTGCCTATCACAGGCCAACTAACAACATAGAACAGATATTCAGGATGTTCAATACTTATTTATTGACTGAAAAAGAAATCAGTTCAAGCTTTGTGAAGGAACTGTGTTCACCTTTACATCCTCAGGGCTTATCACAATTTCTGGCACAGAGTAGACAGCGAAAATAAGGTGAAATAGATTTCAGGCTTATGATTTGTTTATACTGAACAATGTTATATTTACAAAAAATCCTAACTGATACATACTGACCCATAAAATGAATATCATTTAAAATATGCAAAGGCAATTTTCTAGAAATCACACCTTTTTTCGGAATATTTTTCATCAGTCAGCTTTTTGGCCATATTTTGCTGTGCTAACAAGCAGTCCCAACATTTCAGTGGCTTATATTTAGGTTTTATTGTTGCCTCTGAGTGGGTTATAATTCTGTTATATATCTACAAACCAGAAACTAGACTGAATAAACAGTCCCTATATGGATCTTGTGGTGTGATTCTCCTGAGGGGGAAACCAAGGGCAAACACATGTGATGGCCCTTAAAGCTCCAACTTGGACACAGCACACATAATTTCTACTCATATCCCACTGAATAAAAAGAGTCACTTGACCAAGACTGATATCAACGGTATGGCAAGGTAGACTCCGCCCATAGGAAGTACTACATATCATATGGCAGTGGGCAGGTATGTATAAGCATCTAACATCTGAGGAAATAATGATTTGAAACAATTTGCTTATCAATAATTAAAAAGTAGACTTTCATGAACCTCCGTAAAAGTTAAATGAAAATGGCTTTACTGTAAGATATAATTCATGGAATATTTTATGTTTGTTCTTCAAAATCAAAAGAAACTATTCAAAGTAATTCACATGAACCAAAGGTCTTGCAACTGACTTCACAGGAAAACTTATTTTGAAAGCTTCTAGGTTTCTCTTAGTTCCTGAGGTCAAAAATTAAATGACCTGAGAGATACAGGTTCCTTGTTAGGGCTCTGCAACACTTGCTATATGGATTTTATAAATATTGAAGACGTTAGAGAAGCTCATTTTTTCACTTTACTATTAGATCAAAAACATAGAACTCCTATGGTTTTTGTTCCATCAAAATACTACTGAAGGGCTTCCCTGGTGGCACAGTGGTTGAGAGTCCGCCTGCCGATGCAGGGGACACGGGTTCGTGCCCCGGTCCGGGAAGATCCCACATCGGCTGGGCCCGTGAGCCATGGCCGCTGAGCCTGCGCGTCCGGAGCCCGTGCTCTGCAACAGGAGAGGCCACAACAGTGAGAGGCCCGCGTACCTCAAAAAAAAAAGAAAAAAAAATACTACTGAAAAAAACATAAATTTGGCTTCTTTTGCACCAAAAACTATCCTTTTCATAGATGAGAAAATCTGAACTATAAGAACTCAGACATCTCTATAAAAAACAATATCAAAGACAGTGACACTGGTTGTCTTTTGGGAGAGAATCTTGAATATTAGGATTCAGAGTTGGAGGAGAATGTCCTTCCCTGCATACAATTTTGCACATTTTTCAATAATGCACTATATACTTATATTACCTGTTCAAAACATACAAGCAAACAAACAAAACAAATGAATACCTATGTTGAATTACACACTTCCAGAAACTTTCTTCTCCATATCTCCCCATCTTTCTGCTCATTGTACTTTTATTGTTCGATAGTCAAGAATGGATATTTAGTTAGTAATCAGTTGCATTTCTTATTAAAATGTTACCAAAATAAATGTCTTTTTATTTTCAGTCTCTGTTCTTTTCCTGTTCTCTTTTCCTATGTCTCTTTCACTATATTTTCCTAAAATTATTCTATTCCACAAGTATTTTCAGATAGCTAATAGCTGATTAATACAATCTATACTAAAATTCAAGAGATTAGAAATGATTTTCCAGGAGGTACTCCTGAATGAATGTAAATAGTGTGGGAAAAAGAAAGGAAAAGGTACATTCTAAAGAAGGTGATTTATTGTCAAAGTACAAATGTAAACTGAACGTGATCAGACTTGAGAAAAATATAGCTGCTATTTCATAATACACAGAGAGATGATTTGTTGTGATGCCATTCTGCACATCTGAAATAACTGGTACACCAAATACATACTTTCATTTTTTACCACTCCCTCTAACTTTGTAAATGCACACTTTTCCCATTCAATATCATTCTAATAAGTGGTTGGAGATTCAAGTAATAATTTCCTCTTCCTACATGTGCATTTGTATATGATTAAACAAAAATGATAATGATATATTTTCAGGCTGAATATAATTAAGTTGATATTGAAAACAACCAAAAAGAACAGTGTGGTATATAGTTACAACCATTATTGGTTTTGGTCATGCATTTAAAACCTGCAAATGGGGATTTTTCTTCAATCCAGTTTTGTTTATGCATGAAATCTTATGTTTTTTTTGTTATTATTATGGAATTATCATTGGTTCTAGGTATACAGGAGTTGAAAATGTTTTAAAATAAAAATGCTATCTTTTGCTCTTACCATGTTGTCACTACACAGTCAATATTAAAATCATCAATCAAGTTACCAACTACATTGATAAAATTAAACATGACAATTTCTCAAAATAATGTATGTTACTAAAGGTCTGCTTTAATAATGCCTACAAAGATCCTATCATATTGACCAAAAATTAGAAACTCATGTTATCATTTGCTGCATAACAAATCTTTGTGACTTAATTATGAAAGTGGTTTAAAGCAACAACCGTCTAGGTTGTTGATCTAGAATCTAGGTCATGATTCTGTTGGTAGAATTCTATTCTTGGGTTAAGTTAGGGGCTCTTGGTTTCTCTAGTCTGGGTTAGACTCAGCTGATTGTAGTCAGGGTTGCTTATAAGTCTGTGGTCTGCTGTGGATGGCTGGTCTATGATGACTCAGCTGAGATGGCATATGTCTTCTCCATGTGGTCTCCATTCACCAAAAAATTATATATTTATATAATTTCACATGGAAGAATTGGCAGAACCCCCTCCCCACCAAGAGCAGCAGGTGGGCACGTGCCAGTGTTCAAGTACGTTTTCAGCAATTACTTGTGTCATATTTGCTACTGACCATTGGATATACCTTGTCACATGTCCAAGACAAGAATCAGAGCGATGGGGACCACTGAAGGAGTAGATAAAGATGTGAACAAAATGGCAACCGTGATTATTGCAGGTTTAAAATCCATATCATTGCCAAATATTCCCCCTTCCTCCCTCCCTCCCTCCCTCCCTCCTTTCCTTCCTTCCTTCTTTTTTTTTCTTTAGTTTTATTTTCTGGTTTCCTATAGCTTTATTTGGCTTCTTTACCGATTTAGTCCTAGCATTTGATTTGCCATATAAATTTTTACTTCCCTTGTGCTTAGAACACTAAGATTTCAGTCGATGCAACTTATTTTTTACTTTTCCCTTTAGACTTTATGTATAGCATTCAATTTACTCTCTATATCAGCGAATGGCTTATTCTGAATAAGTTCTTAATACATGGCATGGGTGCAAGCATGACTTTTCCCAAATCAGGATGTAAGAAATAAATCCTGTAACTATCTCCCACTGGGAACCATTAAGCTGCTATAACACTAGTTCAGAGTCAGCTTTCTCACTTGTAATATTGAAGATCACCTTCCATTCCCTGAGGAATATCTTAAGTTGGGTATTATCTCTCACTTGGAAACCATAAGTAGCAGCTCTTAGCAAAAATATTCCGAAAAGCACTCTCCAGTATACCCTACCTTCCTATTACCATATGGACTACAGCTCTTATCACAAACTGTGTCAACACATAATTAACCTACTAAATGGTAAGTGCAGGGAGGAAATGTAGTGAAATATAGTAAGAATTCAGACATTTTAATAATAGTATACTGGGACTTCCCTGGTGGCACAGTGGTTAAAAATCCGCCTGTCAATGCAGGGGACACGGGTTCAAGCCCTGGTCCGGGAAGATCCCACATGCCGCGGAGCAACTAAGCCCGTGCGCCACAACCACTGAGCCTGTGCTCTAGAGCCCGCAAGTCACAACTACTGAAGCCTGTGCGCCTAGAGCCCATGCTCGGCAACAAAAGAAGTCACCGCAATGAGAAGCCCACGCACTACAACAAAGAGGAGCCCCCACTCGCCACAACTAGAGAAAGCCCACGCAGAGCAACGAAGACCTAATGCAGCCAAAAATAGATACATTTATAAAAAAAAAAACAAAGTATACTGTATTTCTAAACACTAAAATAGCAAAAGAAAATGAAAAGAAAATGAAACAGGAAAACTTCAAACTAAGTTTATTCAAAAAGGACATTAAAAAGATCAAGACTTGCTGAAAAATTACTTTTCAAATAAATTTCTCTGCTCTCATCACCAAACAATGTCAAGCAACTAAATATAAAATTTTGATTAGGAAGGCTTTTAGATTAATCCTATGCAACTGTGCTATTAGAGGAACTATGAATATGAAAGAGATAATATTGCTGATTAATTAATTTTCTTTGTTTCCTGAAAAATACGGCTTATATTTTTAAAAATGCTTCTAAGACATTCATAGTGTGTAAAATTTGTCATCTTCTACTTCAACTGATTTTCCAAGGAGGCAAAGACAATTCAATGAGAAAAGGATGGCTTTTTTTCAACAAATGATACTGCGAAAATTGGATATCCTCATTCAAAAAGATGAATATAGCACTTATATCATACAAATTTTTAAATTCAAAATGAATCATACTCCAAAGTGTAATATCTAAAACAATAAAACTTTTAGAAGAAAATATAGGAGAAAAATCTGTGTGACCTCGGGTTAGGAAAAAGTTCTGAGATACAGTCCCCAAAGCACAAACCACATTAAAAATAGTAATAATATGGAATTTTTCAAAATTAAAAAAGAAACACAACTTTTGCACTTCAAAACGCACCATTAAGAAATTAAAATTTCAGAGAAAATGTTTGCAAATCGTATTTTGCTTAATTTTCAAAACATGTAGAGAAATCTTACAATGATCAGAAGACAAATCCCAAATAAAAATGAGCAAAAATTAGAACAGACATTTCACCAGAAAAGATATATAAATGGTTAATAATCACTTGAAAAGATGATCATGCTCAAAATTATTAATCATTAGAGCAATTCAAATTAAAACCACAATAAGATACCACTTCTCCCTACTAGAATTGTTGTAATAAAAAAGATAGACAATACAAACAGTTGACAAGTATATGGCAAACTGGAAACTCTTACATTGCTGGTGGGAGTGTAAACTAGTAGTCACTTTGAAAAGCAGTATGGCAGTTTATTTTAACAAAATGAATAAGTGTAACATATGAAAAAGTGATTCCATTCCTCAGAATCTTTCCAAGAGAATGAAAACATATGTCCACAGAAAGACTTGTACTTGACTCAGCAGCAAAATTTATAATAGCAGAAAGTGGAAAATATCCAAACGTTTATCAACTGGTGACTGGATAAACAGAATATGATACCAGAAACAACAGAATACTATTCAGCAGTATAAATGGAATGATTACCAATGCTACAACATGGCTGAGACTAAGATATTACGGTAATTTAAAGGCCCCAGAACAGGGCTTCCCTGGTGGCGCAATGGTTGGGAGTCCACCTGCCGATGCAGGGTACGCGGGTTTGTGCCCCGGTCCGGGAGGATCACACAGGCCGCGGAGTGGCTGGGCACGTGAGATGGCCGCTGGGCTTGCGCGTTCGAAGCCTGTAGCTCCGCGGTGGGAGAGGCCACAGCGGTGAGAGCCCCGCGTACCAAAAAGACCCCAGAACAAGAGACCACATATTTTATGAGTCAATTCTATAGAGATAGATGAATAGTTGCTTGGGGTTGGGGTAACACTGAGGATTGATTGACTCACCAGGGAACACAATGGGTGATCTGAATATTTTATTTTTTATAAATTTATTTAATTTATCTATTTTTGGCTGCATTGGGTCTTCGTTGCTGCACGTGGGCTTTCTCTAGTTGTGGCAAGTGGGGGCTACTTTTCCTTGAGGTACACGGGCTTCTCATTGCGGTGGCTTCTCTTGTTGTGGAGCATGGGCTCTAGGCACGTGGGCTTCAGTAGTTGTGGTACACGGGCTCAGTAGTTGTGGCTCTCGGATTTAGTTGCTCTGGGGCATGTGGGATCTTCCCGGACCAGGGCTCGAACCCGTGTCCCCTGCATTGACAGGTGGATTTTTAACCACGGCGCCACCAGGGAAACTCTGAATATTTAAAAATTGTGCTGTGGTGATGGTTGCACAACTGTGTAAATTTATTACAACTCATTGAATTGTACATTTAAAGTGGGTGGATTTTATGGTCCATAAGTTATAATTCAATAAAGGTGCTAAAAGTAAAGGATACCGGGAATCGTATTTTTTCAAAATGGAGCTGTCAAGGAAATGAGAACTGACATTGGCATATATGTTATTGATCTGATATTAGTATGAAAACTACTTTTCTCCTCTTAAATCAAACATGCTCTATATCAATACCATATATAACAGAGCAATAAGAGAGAATAAGAAAATTTTTCTTTCATAATGTCAATTTTAGCATAAGTATTCTAACCTTCCCTGTCATTCTACCATTCTGCAAACATGAAATTGTTCAGTTTCATATATATGCATATTGACTGGGCATTTCTAGTATCAGAGGAGCTTTTTGTATTTTCATGCAGATGACTTTATCTTTCCACTATCCTAGGTGTTGGAAGATAGATTTTAAGCTGTAACTTCTGCCACTGAGTATCATCATTTTGCCCTTTGAAACCAAGCAGACCTCCTTAGATGTTTATTGCGTATGAAAATATGTAAATTAACAGGGCTTATTCACTCAATTAAATTTTCTTCAAGTTCTGCATTACAGTCCTGGAACTTTCTGAACAAGTATTATTTCTTTTTGTCTGGACTATATTTCTAGTCATTTCGCCTAAGACTGTCTGCCTTTTCGGCAGTCATGTCTTACTTTAATCATATAGAGCCTATATGAAATAACATTCTTGTTTATACACATGCATGCTGCTACTTAGGTCATTATCACCCAGGATTTACAGGTCTGAGGTAAAAAATAGTAAAGAAACTGACATCCTAAAATTTGTCATTTTGTAATGTAATGATTTCCAGTATCCCCTAAACGTTTTCGCTAATCATCTTTTTATTGCAAATGGAATAAAATTTGCTCGACCACTTATCAGAAACCATGCCTCTCCTTGGGTGCCCTTGATAAATAATGCTGACTCTAAATGGGCTATTTATCATGTAAAACCCCCAGACAACTCAAAGGAGAGTAAGTCTGCATATTGTGTGTGTGTGGGTTTTTTTTTAAGTCTTTATTGAATTTGTTACAATATTGCTTCTGTTTTTTATGTTTGGGGTTTTGGGCCACGAGGCATGTGGGAGCTTATCTCCCCACCAGGGATTGAACCCGCACCCCCTGCGCTGGAAGGCGAAGTCCCAACCACTGGATTGCCAGGGAAGTCCTTGCATATTGTCCTGTTCAACTAAAAATCCAGTATGTTCACTCTAGGACTGAATCAGATGATGGTACAACAAGTATCATGTGTTGATTTATTTTTATGTCTTGATTTTGTTGCTGTTTTATGATTAAGCACACATACATTTCTCCCTATATCAAGATTTTATTATTTTCAAAAGCAGTCTTGGGTCCGCCTCCCGATGTAGGGGACACGGGTTCGTGCCCCGGTCCGGGAAGATCCCACATGCCGCGGAGCGGCTGGGCCCGTGACCCATGGCCGCTGAGCCTGCGCGTCCGGAGCCTGTGCTCCGCAACGGGAGAGGCCACAACAGTGAGAGGCCGCGTATCGCAAAAAACAAACAAACAAACAAACAAAAGTAGTCTTGGGACTTTGGTTTAGCCCTCCCGTCTCAGTGCTGAGTAGGTAACGTCACTAAAGAAGGGAAATGACGTTTATTTGCCCACTACCTTCATATTCTTTTTTTTTTTTTTTTTTTTAATCGCGGGGCCGGCGCAGCAAACGAGGCGGAAAAGTGTGGCTGCCTGGCGGGCTCCAGCGCGGACGCCGATGGGAGATGCGGCCGGGCGCTCACCTCCCCTTCATATTCTATTTATGAATTTAACCTTACCAAAGCTTAGCTGTGGTGGGGTCAAAACCATCAAAGTGTCCTGAATGAAATCTGAAGCGGGCCCCCATACACCAGAGGGCAGGGAGAGACGGAAGCAAGGGAGGGGGAGGCAAGCCTCGCCGATGGGCAGGTGGCGGGTCTGTGAATCTCCCCCTGCCCGCCAGAATCCTCAGAGTTTACGGAGAGGTCTTACCTGCCTTGAGTCACGTGTACTGTGTCCAGATGGTCTCAGCACCGCAGTGCTCTGGCAGGGCTGCCTCCTTGAAGTGGCTCCCACTGTGGAAACTGGGCAAAAACACATCCGCAAGATGGAGGAGGCGAGCATCTAGCTTGAGGGTCAACCGCAGGTCACATCCTCTCTGTGACCTCCTCCGACTGCTGTTTGTGGGCTTCTCTAGGCTGGAGTCACTTCAGAATTGTTTAATTCTATCGTTCAGAGTCAGTCTGAGTTGCAGGAACAAATAAGTGATATACATGGCCAAAGACCAAATGTGTGCAAGTTTCTCAGTTGTATGTTGGCCCTCATACACCAATGGTCAGGAAGATAAATCTGGGAGTAACCATCGTTTTGGAAATATCACAATCATTTCCCTCTTAAAAAAATTTTTTTTTAATTCCCCCCTCCCCTGACTTGTATATAGTTATGTAAAAATATGATTTCCTCCTTTCTGATTGTTCTATTTCAGTGGCAGATGTTTGACCATAAAACCTAACATTAGGACAAGGTCTAAAATTTATTCTCTTTATTTAGATATCTTCTTAAAGACAGAAATATTAAAAACAAATATTAATATTACCAACCCAATTAAAAATAAATGGATGAGAATACATATAGAAAGAGGAGATTAAAGCTACTAAAATGGAGAACAGGATACTGATATAAAATAGAATATTAGTATTTTCTATTAGTACATCCAATTTTGAGTATTTATACTTCTAGAGGATCTGATATTAAAGACACATTATAAAAGCTACTAATCAAGAAATAAGTAAATTTTATTTAAAAATTAGCATAATATCTATAAGGGAACTATTTTATTATCAAAGTAAACAATTTTTCAGAACCACAAAACATATTTATACAATAAAACTGGCTCTATATATATTTTATAGAAAAAAGTATAAAGTATATTTGAATTTTAAAATATTTCCTATATCAAATGTTTATATAAGATTTGGTTACAAAGTTTAAATCTTTTAAATATAAAGGCAAACAGAAATATAAAGTTGTCAAGTAGAAACAATATTCAGATTTTTGGATTTATGATGTACTCCTAAGCTATTAACATGTGCTTGATTTTCTAGAGTGCATAATCTATGATAGCAGTGAAATTTAATGTGTTTCATATACTTATTTTATAATTATTTTACACCATTAATTTGCTGTTGTTGTTAATGTTATTATTCTTACCATGAAGTTGACCATTATATACCATGATATATAATTATATCATGGTTTGCCAAACAATTTTTCTCATTTAAATTCTCTTTGTAAAAATGAATATTGAATTGGATCCATCTTCTCTTTACAAGTAGTGCTAATTCCAGACCTCCCAACATCAGTCAGTAGCACCAATATTTCTTTAGTTATTTAAACTTGAAAATTCAGATTGACCTCTAATATCATCCTGTGCATTATCTTCTCTATCCAGGAAGTCATGGTGTCTTGTAATTTCTTATTTCAAAACTGCATTTTCATTTATTCCACATGTATCTTAATCCATGCCCTGGTCATCCCTGAATAATGATACCTGCCTCATAATGGTGCCCCTTCCTTGTTTCCCAGTAGATTAAAAAATAAACAACAACTCAATTTTAGAGTTGATATAATGTATGTTGACTTAATATGTTTATTAATTCACCACAAGTCCTAGGCCCCAACTGGGCTAGTTTACAAAAGCTTTAAGCCTGAATATGTGAATTTTTCTACCTATCCAAATCGTTATCTTCTTTTAGCTCCCAGTTTAATCCCAGCTATATTTTGTGGTCTTTCCAAAGAACTGCAGGACCTATCAGTATTGCTCATATTTCTTGCGTTTCTCATTTTCACATATTCAGTAATCCCCCGGCCTGTCCCCAAAATATACCTAACCAGAATTTTTCCTTTTGTGGGAAGTAGCAGGTGGTTAGGAAGGTGAGAGTTGGGATTCTACTGACTGATGGCAACTCACAGCCTAAGGAGAAAGTAGTCAATATTATTATCAGGTGCTTCTAATTCAGAAAACATTTTTTTGGCAGGTGTGATTTTGTGAAAATAGAAAGACATTAGAATGAGATCCACTGAGTATGAACGATGACCCTGATCCTGACACTGTCAGTGTGACCTTGGGCAAAGGACACTTATCTGAACCTCAGTTATATCATCTATAAAATGGCAATAAAAATATCTTCTTATTTTGTTGTAACATTTACAGAAGATAATATTTATCTCAAACACACACATGGTCTTTAAAAATTAGTTTCTTCCATATAAGGCTGAGTCCCATGCACATTTCTAATCAAGATAATGAGAAAATTATTGAAGTAGGTCTGATCTTCACCTGTTTGCAACTCTGCTTAGTCTGAAGTTCACTGTTTTGTGACAAAGCCTTCTGCTAGTTCACCTTTTCCTTTTAAAATGTTACGTTTATTTCTGTTCCAAATGGAGATGTATTTATAATCTTGGGACAAACGACATTTCATTTTAGAATACATAGTTTATATATAGTTGTTGGTGGTAAAATATTTGGTTGCCGTAAGTTTTTGAGGACTAAAGACTTTTCGATGATCTCCAGAGATTATAGTGTTCACTGTTTTGCATTCACTATTCACCCTAACACAAAGCAATGTGCACTGTAGAATTCAACAGTTATTTGTGCAATGGGTCATGAAAATATTAGTCTATTCATGAGGTAAAAATGACATTTCTTAATAATCAAGATTTTTTACACCATTGAAATAAAATCTACAAAGCTGCTATATTCAGATTTTGTATTCAACTGGCAATAAAGACATACTAAAGGCAAGCATTAGAGTTTAGTGATTATGAACTCTAGAGTTCAGTTGCCATAATTCAAATTCTGACTCCACTGATTACTCTGTTTATGACCATTATATGTTATTTAACTTCTCTATGACTTTGTTTTCTCATTTGTGAACTGGAGAAAATATTACCGCCTTTACATGTGTGATAAAAGTATAAGTGAAACATTTATCCCTATGCCTGACAACTAGTAAGTGCTCAGTAAACATTAACACATTTATTATTAGTAATAGTTGTTGTAGTGTTTTATTGTTTTTGGGTGACTAGCCAAATTTCTTATTTCCTGCTACACTCTCTGGCAGGAGGTTTTGTCCAGTTATTTTGAATCATCAGCTTACCCTAGAGAATCTGGGTATCCTGCCTTAATATGAATCCCAAAATATTTGACATCACAGTTCTGCAGATTTATCTTCTCCTTCTGCCCCTTGCTATAGACATAACTGTTATCCTAGGATATCAGATGATATGCTTACATTTTTTGGACCCTCTGATTTCAGTTGCAGCTGAAAGGGACACATCCATGTGATTGTGATCCACTTTCTTGCTCATGGTAAATCCCTCAAGTGAGGAAATGCCTGTCTTTGCTAACTGCCCTCGGGCTCATTTTACACTGAAGAGAATGGTGGAAGTCACGAAGCCTACATGTGTGTATATCGCAAAAGAGGGGCAGTCTAGATCGATGAGGGAAGGGAGCTTCTGGCCTTTTGATTGGAAATTCTTGGGGGTATTCTGTATACTTCTCTGAAATCCTAATGGAATCAAGACATGTTCCTCACCGTGGCCACTTTGGATCAGGCCCCTTTACACTGGTTCTGGAGATCACCTGGTAAATGATGTGCACATGGGACTTCGATTCATCCTCTGCTTTAAGTAGAACACAAGCAAGGAAGCATAATCCCCAAGATTTAAAACACTGAACACTCTAATTTTTCCTTCTCTCTAGTGTCAACATCCAGAATTTAGTAAAAACCTCTCAATTGTTCTTATGCAATTCCTTACATTCATTTCTTTTTCTGTTTGAAATCTTTTAGTTTAACAATAAGTACTAGATATGAAATGGCAAAACAAAGATAAAGGAAATATGATCTTTACCCCAGACTTGCAAACCACCTGGTAGGCAACCTCATCTTTTTATGTTTTAGGATCAGAGAATGTGGTAGGTTGTATTATTCTTCAAAATAATCACCGAGCTTCCCATACTTCCCTTCCTCTAGGAAGTTTAGGCATCTCTTTCACGTTGACATAATGTCACACTGACACCACGCTTAGCAACGTGTCTGTGACTTTCTTCAGCCAAGGAAATATAAACAGAACTGATGTATGTAACTTCCAAGCAAAAGTTATTGTTATTTTTGTTATTTGAATGAGAATCTCCTGATTTCTATGTTTCCTTTCTTTATCTGTGAGATTGGAATTGTTCCATTAGCCTGGGTGGTCCTGAACTAAGGAAGTTGTGAAGCAAAGCTATAGTTGACCAAAAATAGACATGATGAAGAGATAGAGGTACTTATTAAGAGATAGCAACAAGCATCCAGGGAGGGAATCGAAAGCCTGAATCAAAACAATGACAATTGCGGGTAAGATAAATGATAAAATGATGCTTTTAGTGGTATTTAGGAAGTCTAGTTGATGGAACTTGTTGATGAATTAAGTGTAGGTGTAAGGGTGACAGTGCTTGAATTCTGGCTCATATTACATCATGTTTTAATTTTCACAGCCTTGTGATTAATTTTCCTTTGTTTACTGTCTTTCTATCTCTCCCTTGCCAACAGAGTAATCTTTCTTATAACATAATTTTGATGATATCATTCCTTTTCTAAAAAGTCTTCCATGGCTCCCCATTACTAAAGAATTAAGTTCTATCTTCTTAGTTTTAATTATCTGTCATAATTTTTTAATATTCATTTCCTACTTCTCATGGCCTTCCTTCTTTAAAGAAACTCTACTTCTTTTATTGTTCTTCCCCCAAAAGGATTTTTGAGTTTCCACTTAAATGCCTTGTCCCAGTCGCCACTTTTGCATTAGCACTCTTTTTTTTTTTTTTTTTACCTTTAATTACTTTAACTCTACTTGTTTGTTTTAGTCAAGTTAGATGAGGTTCATGTGTGGTAGCATACAACCCCCAAATCTCACTGGCTTACAAATAAAATCTTTATTACTCTCTCAAGCTACATGCTCGTTTTGGGACAGCTAAGACTCCAATATTCTGTACATTCAACCATCCAGGCTGATAGAAAACTTCTATTTGAAGTAGGACAAACTTATTTTTGTTTTTCAATATTCTGCTGAGAAATGATAATGTTCTTGACCGTTCGTGTTTCAAAGCAAGTCATATACCAAATCTGGAGAAGAGAATTAGGTCCCTCCGGAGAGTGGAGCAGCAAAAATCTGAAAAAGAAACCCTGCACTGACACTATTTTCCAAATCATCACTTTCAATCTTTTCCAAGTCCCACTGATTTCATTAATCTGATCTTGTCTAACCCATATTTAAACATCACTTCTTTCTCAACTCTTACCATCTGTACTAATTATACAGCCCATTTTGTAATGCCCTAGGCAGGGGTCGACAGATTTTTCTAAAGGGATAGATAGTAAACATTTTAGATTTCAAGTCATAGGTCCCTGTGGCGACTACTCAACTCTGCCATTGTGGTGCAAAAGCAGTCATTGAAAATATGGAAAGAATGGGTGTCACTGTGCTCCAATCAAACTTTATTTTCCAAAGGAGGTGCTTGTCTGCTGCAGCAGCTTGCAGAACTCTTTCTCTGAGCATTGACTCTCAAACTTGAGTGTGCATTGGAAACATCTGAAGGGATGTTAAAACATAGATTTGTGGATACTACTTTTAGAGTTTCTGACTGGATAGGAATGGGGAAGGGCTTGAGAATTTGCCTTTTCAATATGTTCCCAGGTGATGCCTTTGTTTCTGGTCTGGGGACCACACATTGAAAACCTCTGACCTGCAGAACAAGGCAATATTCTTTATTCAATGACTTGCTATTTGTGATCAGCAAACGAATTTAAATAAATAAATAAATTCTATTATAAAATTAAGAAATAAACAATGTTCATAATTTTCATTCATTAGCATATTCCTTTCTTCACAAAAGCCAGTGACTATACTTAGCCAGAGAATGCCCTGAATAAACTTTTATTGGCTACTAGTGAGTTACAATAAAGTTAGCATTCACCTTTTTAGAGTGACACAGCATACAGTGTCATATGGTGACACAGCTGTAAATATTATACTTTTCTATGCCGCCTTCACATGATGGACAGGTAACAAAATTGTTTTGTTTGTAAAGTCTCCCTAAGCTACTTCAGCTTGTCACGACACACAAAGCTTGGCTACACCAAATGCATCAACCCATTTATATTACTTCATACTTCCACTCTCCGGAAAAAAAGATTTCAGAAAGACACATTAATTTTATTCTTATTTAACAGTGACATTGAAAAGACATTCTTATTTGTGCAGTTGTTCTAGCTACCAATCCTGTTTGTAGTTATACATATTTTAAAAACTCCATAGACATTCTGTACTCTTGAGATTTTGACACTCTTGGATTAAATGATTACCTCCAATATTGCTGCATTCTTGACATATAAATGATAAAGTGGCTTAGATTCTTAGAGAAAAAAAAAATGATTCCCCATAAACTTGTTGAAGCAAATTTCTATTCAGTAGTTAGCACTTCAGTAGTGAAATTGTTGGAGGAGGTCAAAAGGTCATGACTGCGTATTGACCCACGCGCTGGACCCGGGTAACCAGAAGCCCCTTACACCCCTCCCTTGTCCTTGGGATATACATCTGGCACCCTATTCCTGGCACTAGGAGCCACTTCAAAGATGCAGCCTTGAGAGAGTAATATATTACTGCGACCGTCTGGACTGCATACATGATTGAACCCCGTTAAAGCCTCTATAAAACTTTTAGGATTCTGGCATGCAAATGTGGAAAATTTACTTGTCTTTCAGCCGCCATAGACAAACCCCATGTGTAAGTTTCTTTGCTTATTAAAACTGCATCTACCAATCTGGACTGTTCTGCCCCTTTCTCCAATCTCCCTTTGCTCTCCGTGTCCTGGGGCCAGTTTTGAATTTCACAGCTGGGGAATTCCCAAGGCTGTGAACCAACAGAAATGTAAAGAAAGATCATCACAGATAAAGCAGGCATTGTGCTACAGGGATTTTGGAAGAAGTAGCATTATTGTTTTCAATAGTGTTACTCCTCATTGTAAGATTTTCTAATCATTATAATATTCAATAAAGGTGCAATTTATCACTAAAAAATTCCCCCAGTTAGGGAAATTAATGTCAGTTTAAAAACTCTTACCAAAGTAGACTAACGTATCGCCTGAACACTTTGTAGTACCTCACAGAATCTGGACCAAGTTCTATCAGCATGGAAACAGGTAAATAAAACAAGTAGAAATTGCTCGAATAAGGTGTTGTCATCAATTAGCTGATTGTTGTTCAAAGTTTAGAGAATGAGACAACTTCCAGGTAAAAGGGGCTTTATTTTTCTGGGTCCACAAAAATAAAAGAATCAGGTTACTTGGGGGAGTGAGGGCTAGAACGTAAGCCCTTTGCCTCGCAGCTGCTAGTCGTCTGATTCTGAACAGACCTCAAGCACTTAACGGCCAAAGCTGCGGCGCTAGCTAACCCAGGTGCCCTCACTTTCTCCGCGCCCAATCTGCACCCTCTACTAAGCTCACTTAATGAGGGCTCTGAGAGCTCACTTAATCAGGTTTCTGAGAGCTTCGATTCCTTCAAAGCATTGTGCCATGAACGCTAGGGGGGAAAAAAAACAAAGAAGATGAATTTCAAATATAGGATTCAATTACTTTTCACAACTCGATGATGTGTCAGAGGCACGCTGTGTTTTGTTTTGAGGGCGGGGAGATGACTGGGAGGGAATCCTGGGCCCCCATTGGCTGGCCGCTCGGCGCTGCAGCTGAGCTCTAGCCGCTCGGCGAGCATCATTGATCTGAAGGGTAAACGTGGAGGGAGCCGCAGAGAGGGGGTCCAAGCGTCTCTGAGAAGAGAGGCAGACGCTTCCAGGAAGAAAGTGGTGTCTAGTGGCTGCCCGACTTGGAGGACCTTTTGTGACTGAAAGGGGACACAATGCAAGGCAGTTTGCTGCTACAGTGATTCAGAAGAATAAGAGAGAGAGAAAGAGAGAGAGAGTGAGATCTCACCCTCGTTGCAAAGCCTGGCTTGTTGCATCCTGCTGCTTCTCTTTCTGCCGCTGCTCCTGCAGCCGACGTGTCTGCCATAAGGTAAGGTTTCCTGTTTTTGATGGGGATTGCATCATGTGTGATCGCTTCAGGGTACACGCGCAGAAATTCATACACGATCAATAAAGTGTTGCCTGGCGTAACCAGAAGCTGAAGGAGGGAGGCTGCACACAGGTCTGGCATTTCAATTAGGAACTGGTGCGTGGGTTTGCTTTGGGAAACTTCGGTAAGTTCTAAACAAGTCTCTTGTCTTCAGAGCGCGAGGTTAACTTAAAAAGAGAGGGAAAGAAATGTTTTAGCCACTAATGTACCTTGCTTCGCTGTGCTAAACTTTCAAATGAAAATAATGCTAGGTGTTCAACTGGTTATATTATAAATGACTTTATTAATATCTTTTTTACACAAAGTAATTAATGCTTTATTTTCAAACGTCTTCTGTAAACGTCTCAACTGATTTTTATTAAAATACAATAATACCCCTACCCCATTCTCCACTGATTTTTATTAAGACATATAGGTTTTTAAACTTCATTCTTCATTAAAAATAAAACAACTGTAAAGCAATGTAAATGTTTCGATAGCTAGTCTCTCAGGATATAGCCCTCTCAGTTTCCTACCGCAAAACTAATTTGGGACAAGTGGAAGAGGTACAGATTACTAGGTCGACTGTGGGTTACATAATAGGCATTTCAAAATTATCTTAATGGTATTAATCATTTAGTGGTCCACTTAAAAAGCAAGAAATATGTATAATAAAGGACATGCTAGTAAATCAGTTTTAAAGAGACCTTCAGCATTTTATAGATATTTTCTTCTTTTTAAATATCGTTATTTTTCTCTTTTTCCACCTGAATTACAGTGGTTTCAGAACCTTTGTAGTCCAGAGTGTTTGATGTCTCATCTTATAGACATATTTCTCTGTACTCTCGAGAGAGGGACCTGACATACTTTTGGCTGATTCTGTGACCATGGGGATGATTTTCAGCTTCTCCTCAGGTATTTTGAAGCTCATTCCCAGACTGCTCAGCTAGAAAATTACCTTACATCCTGAGTAGCAAAAAATTAGAGTAGATTCTGAAAATGTATTTACAGTTTTAAATTACACTATACATGACCAAAACATGAAAATCCAACCTTGCCAAGCAGATATTTGCTTGATCTTTTCAGACACTTGATCCGTTTTAAGATTGTAAAATAATATCCAGACACACAGCTGCCTAGAAATATTGAACCTCATACTTCAGTACCATCACTTATTCATTAAATTATCCTAAGCAAATTGAGAATCATTTTAACTTATGTGCCTTCGTTATTATTTCTAAAAAGGGATTTAAGTGAATACATTTTTATTACAAATATTTCCGTGATACCAGAGGTCTGTTCAGAATTGAAAGTCAGGTGGTTACTCTTCCCAAGCTATAGTAGTTGCTTAAGGCTCTGTTTTAGAATGCTCGAGAGCACAACCACACACAAAGTAGCTTTCCACTTACCTAACTAATCTGCACATCAGCTGGTTCAGTAACAAAATCTCAGGAGCATTCCTTCACATGCTATATGAACTACCGGAATAAAAAGAGGTTGTGTATTAATTTGAAAATTCAATTCCAGAATACAATGTATTTTCCCCCTTATTAATAGCTCTTACTTTGAAGACTAACCTCCAAGTATAACCCTGCCAATGTTAAGCTCCTACCCCCTTAAAAAATAATCCCATTTTTTTTTTTTCTGTTTTGTTCGGCAAATCTCTGGTTGCTGGATTCTTAACTTCTACTGCTGTGTAGCATTTTCAAGCAGTAGGGGGAAGTTTTCAAGCCAAGGATGCTTTTTTTTTCCTACTGGACTTCATTCCTTCCACTAATGTGCTTAGTGATATGATCATTTTAGATAATTGTCACAAAAAGAGCTGAATTATTATAGGAAGGAGGGTGTCATTTGTTCTACATGTGGGATGATACATATTAAGTCTTTATCACGGCAAAAACACTGCTTAGCTTATGGGAAAAAATCCCGTTAATGCTTCATGTGACATACTTATACCTCAGTATGACTGCATCCTTTAAGGGTGGAGCACAAAACTGATCTCCTTAGATTGAGAATCTTTTGCATCTGGTATTTTGGCAGGATGTGTTTCATGAAATAGTCTGTGATTGATTGGTTGCAATCAATCATTTATCATTTTGTGGTTGGTAAGAATATCTGTCACTCTTACTTCTTAAAATGCACTGTAATGAAAGTCAAATCACTCTTGCTGATGAAATAGAACTGCAAATAGTCTGCTTAAACTGTTCTTACATGACATGTGAAACATTACTGTTTTCACACCGATACCATTTAGATGCCATGTGATTAAATCTAACAATTATGGTAGGAAGATGCATAGAGTGATACTTCTCCTCAGAAGTGACCCACGTTTTCATGTAAAGATATCAAATTTAAGAACTTGTGTAATAAATGACCTACTAGTAGACTTTATTGTAAATGTCTTTATACTTCCAAAGGAAAAGTGTGATTACATATGTCTCCTTTAAGGTAAGATTCTGTTCTTTTATTCTTTTAAACAAATGATAGCTGTTTTTAAACTAATCATGTCCTGTATTACCATGTCAGTGTTACCATGTGAATAGATAACATTTTGCTTATAATGTGGCGCCAATTCTTGATTCTATTAAACTATAGTTGCAAATTATTTCATCTTTCTCATTAAATAAATGCAGAGTTTTAATTTTATGGCTAGGCTTAACTTATGTGGAGAAACATAAACTTAATCATATAAATAAGGAATGAAAATTTATGATTTTTACTGGGAATGTTCTTTCTACTTTACTAATATATGGTAATTGAACAACTTACACTCTTAGAGCTTTTTTAAAGCATTTTAACTTTTGGCTTTAAGGCAATTGCATTTTTTCTGGATTATCATGCTAAAAGTGTGCTATATCATCACCAAACTTCAAAAGGAAAATATGTGTGTGAATGTGAATAATGCTGCCTATGTTGAATATCAATAGTGGTTACTCAAAGTTATTTTTAAGCATTACATGATCACATGCTGTGGAGTAACATTTTTAGAAAAGACCAAGAGAAAATAATGACTACCAAAAAATCAAATAACAGGTGAACTTCATATAATGTTATTCTACTTTTTGTGAGATCCCTGATAAATGTTCTAAGGATTCATTTATTCAATTATTGATTATCAATTAATTTAATAAGCACCTGTAAACTATTGAAAACAGGGCAAATGCTTACTGTTTTTATAAATTTAGCTTCATTCAGGTTTCTATCACTCTATCATATTATAGCTCATGGTATTAAGGGATAAATTAAATCTTCAATATGCTTCAGTTTTTTTTTTTTTTTTTTGCTTCAGTTTTTTTTTACTAAAGAGTTATGGCTTTCTTTCATAACCATTGCTCTGAATATCCAAGTTATTACTCTATAAATGCATTTATGTTACCTTGAATATAAAGGATGTTTCATTTGCACAATGTAAACTTTTTCTTAAAATATGTATATCTCATGCATATATGTGTAAAGATTCAGGTGAGAGCAGGTGAGGCCCTAATCTGTGCAAAGATGCTCATTAGAGAAATATAGGACTTAACATCTCAACTGCTAAACTTAAGTGTTCAAATGGCTGAATGATGCATATTTAGTTCCGAGTACCAAAGAAGCAGTGAAACATTAGGGCATAGGTTGTGAATACAGGCTTATCCACAAAGTAGGATGCTAGTTACAAGTATAATTGATTATACCTTAAGTGTGCCCTATAAACAATGGATTCTATAGCTCCTATTTGCTGAAAAGTTATTATATAAAATGTTTTTTTCCATGTCCATTTGGGAGTCATGATTTATTGTCTGCATGATGATGTGGAAAGATCAAAACTTGGGAGTAAGACAATGGTTTGAATGAAAATTTTGAGAGTTATTCTATGGACTTTTTAGGGCAAATTGCTTAACTTTTTGATCCTTGGTTCCTTCTCTTGATTTAGTATAGGACTGCATAGACAACACTCACTAGTGGTCAGGTCTTTCTCCTTTTAAACTTCCATGACTATAGCAAGCTAAATTTGTAGAGATTAACTACAGTCAGAGCTGGCCTGCTGGGTTAAATGAAAACATGTGGTGGCCAGGATTTTTGATGTATTGGAATTTACTTGTCATATTGGGATAGAAGTGGTTTCCAGGTCACTTAATTTAAAAAAATCCATTTATTTTTGGCAAGCATGCTTTCAATAGACAGGCATGGATGTTTCTGCTAGTTTAAAGAATCAGTGAAGTTTAGATTGTAATGAAACTTTTACCACCATATTTCAAAAGGATTAGAAGTCAAGCAAAGAGGAGAAGAGGAGGTAGCTAGAGAGAGTACAGGGTCACAGGAAGTTTGTGGGTTTTTTTGTTTTTAATAGATACTTGAGCATGTGAATAGATGAGGTGGAAATCTTTAGAAAGAGAAAGGAAATATTGGATCAAGGTTTTAGAGTATTGGAGGAGTCATTAAAAGGACATGATTGCCGTTTGACCCTCAGCTGGATTGGGCAGTTGGAGGGTCCTCATCCCTCCTCTGTCCTCGGAATGTAGTCCCGCCCACCATTCCCACACTAGGAGCTGTTTCAGGGACGCAGCCTTGAGAGAGTAAGGTGTTGTTGAGGCTATCTGGACTGAATACATGACTACACCCCCTTAATGCCTCAATATAAAGATTTAAGATTCTGGCGGGTAGGTGCAGAGATCTACTTGTCTTGCTGCTGCTCAAGACAAGCCTTGTATATGTGTTGTTGCTTATTAAACCTGACACCTACCAATCTAGAGTGGTCTGCCTTTTTGTCCTGTGTCTCCTTGGCCTCCATATATAGGGCCAGTTTCAGATTTCACCTGGGAAGCTCCTGAGTTTGTGAACCAACACAGAGAAGATGAAAATTTACAACATGGAAGGCATAGGTGGAAGATACAATTAGAAGATGTCTTTAATTTTAATAATGCACGTGAAATAGTATTCAATAATAATGCAAGTGAAATAAATATCAAACAATTTTAGCTGACATTTCAACATTTACTAAAACAATATCTTGAATGTCAAAAAAGATTGTTAGGAAATAACCAAAATGTGATGCTAAATAATTTATCCAAAGTAATACTTTAAAATGTAATTGAAAGAGATACAAATGCTTGGTAAATGTTGAGGACTGGAGGAAGTTAACATTAGTAGACTCTGTTCTGCCCACGGAAAAAAAATGTGTGCTATCATAAGCACTAAATGGTATGATACATTTAAAACTCTTTCTCAGGAAAGAGTATATGAACGTTTGAAATAACAGGCAAATAACATGGACCTAGAGTGTCATACAGAGTGAAGTAGGTTCTGATGAACCTAGGGGTAGGATAGGAATAAAGACGCAGACCAGACGTAGAGAATGGACTTAAGGACATGGGGAGGGGGAAGGTTAAGCTGGGACGAAGTGAGAGAGTGGCATGGACATATATACACTACCAAATGTAAAATAGCTAGTGGGAAGCAGCCACATAGCACAGGGAGATCAGCTCGTGCTTTGTGACCATCTAGAGGGGTGGGATAGAGAGGGTGGGAGGGAGAAGCAAGAGGGAGGACATATGGGGATATATGTATATATATAGCTGATTCACTTTGTTATAAAGCAGAAACTAACACACCATGGTAAAGCAATTATACTCCAATAAAGATGTTAAAAAAAAAATCCAAAATGAAGTGTCCTCTGACAACTTTGTGAGTCAATGGTACTTCCATGAAAGGTAGCCATTACTCCAAGGGATATGATTTCAGGCAGATTTAAAAGCAAGATTTTACTTAAACTCTACTTTTCTCTAATTACTCGCAATAGGATAGTGAGTGAAAAGTGAAAAATAAACTCTTGGCAAGACTTTATATGTTTAGCTGGGCAAGAATGGGAAGCCCAGAATAATTTTCTGAAATAGATGAGTGTTTCACAGTGAAACATCTAGTTATCTTAATCAGTACCCAGTATTTGTGCTAAACTGCCTTCACCACTATATAAGATCCTAACAGAGAAGACAGTTCAGTATTAGAATTTTAGCTGTTGGAACCAGAATTAGAGTTATGTCAAGTAATCTAGCACATACAGTGAATTTCTGTGTATATCAAATATAAATAATAGACATCTTAACAGCAGTATTAAAATATTGATTCGGTAGTACCTTCAAATCTCAATATTTCATGTTTATTTCACAAGGAATTGTATTACCTACAATTATATAATACTAGTAATGAGGGAAACAAAGGTATAAATGAAAATTTATGGTGTGTAATCTGTCCCATCCCAGTAGTTTACACACACCTCCAGACAGTGACATTGGCAAACAGGTTTTACTTTTGAAAAACAAAAACTAAAGTCAGGCATGTTCAAAATACACAATCACACCACAGAGGAAAAGGCCCAACTTGGAGAGTTTGGGCTGGATTGTAAAATATGAAATCTTTTTGGAGGAAAATTTGGCAGTATCCATGAAAATTTAAAATCCAGTGATTCCAATACTCAGATTATATTCTGCAGAAATATTTTCATCTGCTTTTCATTGCCTTGTGATTTTATTATTCTCTCCCTGACTGCTTCTCCTTCTTACTTTCCTTTGCTGAGTTTTCTGTCTTCAGACCTATACAGTTAACCCTTGGGCAATATAGGCATTAGGGGTGCTGACCCTCCACACAGTTGAAAATCTGCCTGTGTTTCATAGTCAGCCCTCTACTTCTGGTGTTCTTCTGCATCAGCAGTTTCACGTCTGTGGATACAACCAACTGCAGACCATGAAGTATTTACTGTCAAATTTTGCATATAAGTGGATCCTTGCATTTCAAACCCATATTGTTCAAGGGTCAGCTGTAAGTAGATACTATCAGAACATCCCAGGACCCAGTTCTAGGCCCTACTCACCTCTCTATCTAGAAACTCACTGAAGAGATAATCTCATTTAGTAGCACAGGTTTAAATGCCATCTGAACGCCTCCTTCCAAATCTGTGTCTTTGTCTCCAATGCCTATGCTGAGCATCATATTCCAATCTCAGAATGCCTACTTTGTATTTCCACTTGCATGTCTGTCTTAGTCTGCTTGGGCAGCCAGAACAAAACACCATAGACTGGGTGGCTTAAACAACAGAAACTTATTTTCTCACAGTTCTGGAAGGTAGGAAGTCCAAGCTTAAGATGCTGGCTAATTAGGTTCTTGGTGAGAGTTTCTTAGTTTCCAGATGGATGTCTTCTTGCTATGTACTCACATGACTTCTTGGTCCTGATACAAAGAGAGAGTGAACAAACTCTCTGGTGCTTCTTATAAGGGCACTAATTCCATCATGAGGACCCCATCCTTATGACCCCTTCTAACCCTAATTACCTCCCAAAGACCCTGTCTCTAAATACCATTATATTGGGGGTTAGCAATTCAACATATGTGCCCCTGAATTTTGGGGGTCACAGTTTAGTCCATAGCAACATCTAAATATTTTAAACACAAGTTCAAAAATCAAACTATTGATTTTTACTCATTCTTACCACAACCTAAATATAGTAACATTTAAAATTCTCTTCATGCCAGTAAACTATATAATTATTCATTTAATTTTTAAAGAACTTAGGGTCAACTTTGAGACCTTGCTTTTCCCCCTTCTCCCCACAATCAGTGCCACTCTTTAGTCTACTGGCTTCATGGCTTTATTGTCTATATATATCATTCATTCAGTCACTTCTCACCTCCACCATAGTTAGCTTTGATCCAGTCACTGTTATCTTAGTCTCCAAACTGGTCTTTAAAAGACTGCTTCTACTGTTATCTCTCTCCCCGAACAGTTTATTGCACAATACCCAGACGCAAACGCTCCAGTATCACTGTCAACGTATTTCCATAGCTTAAAGCCAGTGTCTGGTATAGACCCTCCATTTTCTTTCCCATTATACCCAATTTATCCCTGCCACAGGGACTTCGCACTCACCCAGCTTCCCCCTTTACTTCACGTAGATCTTGGTTTAAATATTCTTGCTTCAGAGCTATGTTCTCTAACTATTCTATTAATACCACTTCCTTCTCCAGAAGAATTATTTTTACCCATTATACATTTAATTTTATTTAAATCAAACCTGCTTCAGCTTACACGATACTGCATTATATTATCCGTCTTCCAAAATAAAATGCAAGCCCCATGAGGGAAGCCCTACAAAAGTACCTGGTCTGGTAAATGAATAAATGAATGAATGAAATAATGGATATAAATTCATCTAAACATACACATGCATATAAAAGGAGTTGAACAATTTGTATGATGATATGTTTTTGTGTGTGTGTGTGTGGTACGCGGGTCTCTCACTGTTGTGGCCTCTCCTGTTGCGGAGCACAGGCTTCGGATGCACAGGCTCAGTGGCCATGGCTCACGGGCCCAGCTGCTCCACAGCATGTGGGATCTACCCGGACTGGGGCACGAACCCGCGTCCCCTGCATCGGCAGGCGGACTCTCAACCACTGCGCCACCAGTGAAGCCCTGATGATATGTTAAGAGTGGTTACATTTAGGGAGGAAAGTGAGACATACTTGTGAATTACGTGACTTTTTATAGTAATCATGCATATAACTTGGCCCATAAATGTAATTATCACTAATCATGCCGTTTGTGTGAGTATTCAGTACTAAAACAGTGTTCTCCCATTAAAATGATTAAGGGAATAAAAAGAACACAATTTGAGTGTCAGCCTACCAAAAAAAATGGTTTTAAATTTAAGACAGAATAATTTGGACAAATACTAGTTATTTTTTCACCTCAAGATTCAATACTATCTCACTGTGTATAATGTCCCTGATTCCCTATGGTGTTTACAATTAAAAAAAACCTCCCAAGATAAACTAAAATGGGGGAAGAAGGCCTGTAAAGATTTGTCTTAATTGGCTCTGAGATTCAGTTTTGTTATCTAAAGAGAACAGGGAAGAATCAGTATTAACACCTGGACTGGTGTCTGTGCAAAGTCCAGAGCTCCTAAAGTAACAACTAAACTGCTTAATCTTAAAACCCTCCAAGGTTTAATACAGTAGCTCTCTTCAGAAGGGCATTGCTAATTCTTCCTGAATTGCTGCTGCTGCTAACTGCACTGCCTTAATTTGAACAGTATTCAAAATTCCATTCTCTCTAATGGAGTTAATTGCATTATGAAAGTGGCTTAGAGTGGAAACTTATTTCCTCTCCTGGAGTATCTCTCTACAGAGTCCTTTTTTTCCCTTTCAACTTGACATGTGTGCACATTTATACAACATAATGTCACAAATGCAGCGTGCCCTATTTAAACCGTTTCAAAGAATCTTTTTAAAAATATTTATATACACACCAAAGCATGTTAGCTCTCCAAAGTGCCTGCAATTTTATATATGCTAAGGCCATCTGATCTAATAGACTCTAAGTCCTTGGAACATTAACAAATCTCTGAGCTTTTAAATAGGCTGTGACCTCTTAATTTAGAGGGCTACTTCAATAAAGCAAAGGCTCACTTAGGTTAATGATGGATCATGGAGCTGTTTGATTTGCAGTGAGTTAAGTTGCCTATTATCCCCTAACGATCATGTGGGTCATGTTATCACCTCCAAATAATGAGTCAAGCCCCTTCCCTTGTTTCTGTAGATTTCCAAGTCATTACAGGAAATCTTAGTGTACAAGTCCATGAGGCTTATGCCTGATAACTGTAGATGAATTATTATTTTGGGTCCATTTCCTCATGAGAATATCAGCAGCTTATTCAAAGTTCATCTGAGCATCTTGAACAGAAAGGCGGACATTCTCTCCATCTTCCCCCACCCCGTCAGTTAAGCATCCTTCAAATTATATTCACATTTTCCATCTACTTTTACTCTCTGATGCCCATATACACAAGCATGCCCACAGACAGAGAGAGACAGGTAGACAGTGAATCACCCATACATTTAAAAAATGCTACCTTAATTATAAATGTCATATCAAGGGGCCAAAAATCCGTTTTATGATGCCAACATGGTGATTGCTTCCTTTTCATGTGTATTTTCTGCTAATTCTATGCAGTCTTTTTAGAGGCACATGTTCATGCTAAGAAATCTTTAAAATTAAGGAAAACTCTCTGCAAAATATATTTTAAATGCTTTTCAAAGCATTTCTGTGATGCCCTCACATTTCACATTTATCACTCATGGTGTGTGCACGTGTGCACACACACCAATGTTCAAAGCAACTTCTTCAGTAAGGTCTCTAAAGGTAGCTAGATGTTTCTGATAGAAGACAATAAACTCTTTTGGCATTAATCCTTCCTAAAAGTGAAATACTTCTACACTACAGAGAAATCTATATAAAATATGAATGACAGGAAAAAAATAACTTCATTTATTCTTGCTCTGTGATTTATGGTGTGGAGACAACAACCATGGAGGAGGTGAAGAATGGTGAATTCTTCTGTGTTTGATGCTAATTTTACAGCACTATGGAAAAAGAGAACATTGTGCCATTCTCTGAATCTCTAAGTGAATTTGTTTAGAGATGGTCCATTAGTTCATGTCACCATGGAGAACTAGTACGTTGTGAATGTTTTTACAAATAGACTTGGGAAAAATTCCCCAGTATTGTGCGTTCACAGAGAACTACCCTAAAAAATTATTACATTTTGCTTTCCAATTACAAAGCTATGATTAATAATTTTAAGGCAGTGCCAAGATATTTTCATTAATGGTTACTTAACCAATTTTTGTACATACATTGACTCTTCCATTCTTTAATGCCAAGGAGAGTTTCAAGCTCCATAAAAGTAAGAAAAAGTAATTTTAGGCTGAAATGGTAGAGCCAACTTCTCTTATCAAAAACCAAAAACCCAAAAATATACCTATCATTCTTTGACAGAAATTAAAGTAAAAATATTACAAAATGTATGAAGATATTTCCTAACTTCTTCTTGGGCTTATAACACGTTAAAATGCATTTAACTTCATCAGTTCAAAATGTTTAAACTGTATCAGGAGATTTTTAGCATGACCGAAATCAGTTTGAGTATTTTTGATGACAAATTACAAAAATATCAAGACGTCTCATAGTCTCTAGTCCCCATCCTTTATTTCTCAAAATATTTTCAACTTTATCTCGTGTCCCATATTAAAAAAATCTAGGTGGTTTAGCATTTCTAATTTTATTATGGAATTTCATCTCTATTTCTGGGTGACCACTCAGCTTATAACTTAACATTCTAGAGCTATCTTGCCTTATTCCTGATTTACCGTGTACCCTTGACCTGTAAAGTTAGTGGATCATTAGTTAATACTTGATTCCAGGTTATTTACTTGATCTTAGCTCTGGTTCCTGACTACTCTCAGCCTTCATAAAGGTCAGTGGCATTTCAGCACTTCCTTGTGAAAAACTCATGGGCCATGTCTTTCATGGACAGCCTGATACTGGATGACACAGCCCTCTTGAGTTCTGCAGCCTAGCTCCCTCCATGTTAACAAAGTCATAGAATGTTCATTTTCCCCTTACGTTGCATCAGCTTGTTTTTAGCTATGTCCATATAGTAATTTTAGCCATCTGCCATTTAAAATACTTTTGACATTATTTAACACTGTCCATTTCAGGTGACATGTTTATATTTGAAAAGAGGCCATCTGGAGGTGATGTTTAGTCCAAGTCATGAATAACAAAGTTTGGGATTCCATGACAGTTCCGTGGATGCTGTTTTGAGGATTTTTTTTTTTTCTTTTCAAATATAACATGTTAGATGTTTTCATCAGTTGTCATCTGATGTATTTTGTCACTTAGATGGTAATTCCTACGTTTCTTGTTTAAGTATATTTCATAATATAAGTGTAATGCGTGCTCACGGCGAAGAAAATCAGTTATTGCTGAATGTGTTAAACTGAAATTTTCATCTCCCCTCTTACTCACCTATTTTCCCACTTTCCAGAGATAACTGCTCACACCAGCAGTTTCCTATGTATTCTTCCAGAAACTTTCTGCCGGCTCATACATGTTTGGATATATAGAAGACTATTCTCTTTCTTCAATTTACTTGATGATGATTTGACCCAGTTAATTTCTCTCTCCTTAACACAATTTTTTAAACTTGAGTTCCCAGATGCCCACACACCTTTGGTTTTCCCTTTTACCTCACTAGCAATCCCTTCTCAGTTTTATTTGCTGGTTCCTTCTTTTTCCCCTTAATATTGAAGCAGCTTTGGTTTTCTCCTGTCTGTCTACACCCACACATCCAAGTGATCTCATCCAAGTTCATAGTTTTAAACACCATATGTTGACAGCTCCCAAATATATATCTCCAGCGCAGATCTCCCAAACTCTAATCTCCTATACCCAACTGCTTTCTTGGCACATAGTACACTTGTATGCCTAATAGACATCTCAAATTCATGTGTCCAAAGTGAACTTTCGGTCGTCACTCACAAATATATTCTCTCCTCAGATTTTAGCATGTCTATTCATAAACTCCATCCTTTTAGTTACTCAGACTAAAATTTCTCAAACTCTCTTACATCCTCTATTTCTCTCTCATTGCATATTTAATCTGATAGGAAATCCTGTTGGCTATACTTGCAAAGTATGTGTAGAATCTTCCCAATTTTCAGGAGTTTCACTGTTCTCACCGTGATTCTAGTAGTAATAGTTGCCTATATGAATTATTGCATTAGCCTCCTAACTTGTTTACTTCTAGCCCTCGGAAGATAAGCCTCAATAGCAAGGGTCATCCTTTGAAAAAATGTCAGCTCATGTTACCCCTCTGTTCAAAACCAACTGATGGCTTCCCATTTACCACAGAGGAAATGCCAAGGGTCTGTTATGAGCTGTGCCCCCTCATCTTATTTCTGGTCTGTTCTCCCTACATTATTCCCATTGCTCATTCTGTTCACACAGTTCTTCTTGCTTTTCCTGGAAGTTACAAGGCTTATTCCCACCTTTGCTAGCCACTCCCCCTGCTGGAATTCTGTTTACCAGATATCTACTTGCCTATCTGCCTGCAGGTGTCTTTGTTCAAGCCCCCTCCCCCCCTTCTCTATGAGGTCTATTCTTACTACTCTATTTAATAGTGCAGATTGCACAAAACCTTCAGGTAATACAACCGCCTTTATCCTGTTCTACGTTCTTCCGTATTGTGTTTATGATTGCCACCTCTCCTTCCTGGAATATAGACACTTAGAGACCAGGGGCCTTTCCATCTCGTGCATTGATGTATCTCAGGAAATAAGAACAGCATCCGGCAGACTAGCACACAGTAAGCAGTGATATATATTTTCACATAAATTTTGTGTATATAAATGAATGACCAAATTACTCCAGATTTCTTATACGACTTTTGTGTTTCATAAGCATACATGAGCATGTATTAGCATGAGCACCCACAGTCATTTTTTTAAAGAAAAAAGAAGAAATCTAAATCATTTTGTATGTTTGTTTATAAAAAAAGAGAAACGTGGTTGAATTTTAGGACCATGAAACAAAACACCTACAGCCTTAGTTTGTTCTGGTTTGTTGGTGTGTGATTGTAATTTTGTGGTTTTAATTGCACTTGATGAACTGAAATCCAAGTTTTCACTGGACTGCTTCTAAGATTCCTTCCCAGTGGTGGTGGAGCATCATCAAGGTAAAAATTACCTCTGCCTGATGCTCTTTTTACATCTAATATTCATGTACTTTATCCTTTATACTCTTACATGTTCAGCTACATACAAACCAAGATGTGTGTGTGTGCATGTATATGAGCACATATATGCAAACAAGTGTCTACTTACGTGTCTGTTTGTTACTGAGTTGACTTACAGCAGATCAGAATATGTAAGTTCCTGGAGTATGTCATTTCAGGTGTAAATTATGCATAGAAACATACACTCATGCACACCCAGATAAAGAGAGCAATGGTGAGAGAGGGAAAGGGACAGACAGAAAATTTAGATGATGTTTATGAAGTATAAGAATTATAACCACTTATATGAATATAAGTATTTTCTGTTTACAAATATTTAATACAATATTTAACCCTTTATTTTGTTGTCACACAAAGAATTTATGATACACCAAGAAAACGAGAAATAGTAAATAAACTACTGACTATTTAGTAAACAACATTATATTAACATAAAACAACAACAATGAAAGTAAACTTTTAGCTTAAATTGCAAACTTACATAAAAGGCTAAAATATGTATTTTATGAAATGTCTATTATCTTTTGGTAAATGCTCTTTTATCTGGCTGTCCTAGTCCATTTGGGCTGCTATAAAAAATACCATAAACTGGGTATTTATTTCTAATAGTTTTAGAGGCTAGGAAGTCCAATATCAAGGAACTGGCAGATTCTTTCTGGTGAAGACTGTGCTTCTTGATTCATAGGCCTTGGTCTTCTTGCTGTCCTCACACAGTGGAAGGGGTGAGAGGGCTGTCTGCGATCTCTCTTATCAGGGCATTAATCCCATTCATAAGGGTTCCACCCTCATGACCTAATCACCTGCCAAAGGCACCACCTCCCAATACCATCACATAGAGCGTTAGGATTTCAACGTATGAATTTTGAAGGACACAATAGCACTACCTTTAATGGAAGGTTTTGTTACTGTTGTTTCAATATTGATAAAATTAGCTGTTGGATCAGTGTATTAGTTAGGCTTCAGTCACGGAAACAGAGCCTACTCTAAATTTCATGAGAACAAGGGATTAATTTTTAGAATGAATTTACACGACTGAGGATGAGCTGGGGAAGTGAAAGTTTAGAAAGGGGAGGCTAAAGTCAGAGAGAAGAAGCTGCTACCCATTCTGCCTGAAGCTCTAGTGGAGGTGAACCAGTCAGAGCTGACAAGGAAAACTGCGAATGCAAGCATGTAGGGCCATTGAGGCAGCGGGTCATGACAAGATACTCAAGCAAAGGTCTGCAAGAAGCTGCTGCCTCAGCTGAGCAACTGCATCTATGGATCTGCAGCCAAGAAACTAAGGCTGGGTGGCAAGGCCCTCTCGGCTGCCTGTGGAGTCAGGAGCACACACACATTCAAACACGGACTGAGCCCTATTGAGGTGGCCACGACAGCAAGATGGCTTTTCATTCTGAGTGTGGACTACACCCAGCACTCAGGGACCGCTTTGCTTGGCCACAACCCCAGGTCTCCAGTGGCACAACTAGCTGCATTATCATCCTTTTTCCATTCTTGATAAGCATAAAAAGGATGGTGTAAGTCTCTATGAAAGAAATCTACTTATTTCTAACCCTCTGCCTATCTGAACACTGCGGGCATGTCCTATGTCAGCAAAATCTCTTCTCCAGGATCACATTCAGGTCTGAGCCTGCCTCTCCTACATGGGCTGCTCAGCACAGACCCCACTGCCTTCACTTTGTTCCATGTTTCTTTGGTGGACAGGTCAGTTTCTTTTTGGTTGTATTGTAATTTCTAACCAAAGCTAAGAGTCTAGTGTACCTCAAGGTCATCCTATAAGCACCTGAAATATTCTTTCACTGCTTAGTTTTTAATCAAACATGAAAATAGTACATACTGCACCTATTTTAAAAAGTGTTGATTTTTCCTTTTTTGCCCCATTTGTACCTGGAAACAAGAGAAATGCTAGCTTTAGAATATTTTTTGAAGCTGTGCATTGATGCTGCTTTTTGCTTGGTTTGGGGTGTCTTAGTGTGTCCCTGGGAGAGCTCCTCATGGGGAGACAAGGGAAAAGTAGAGAATGGGTGACCTCCTCCCATTCTCACAACAAGCCACCTCCAGACTGCTTTGAAATAGCATCCCAGCTCATTTAGACCTTGTAGAGATGTTACTTTGAACTGCCTTTCCTACAGCCCTCCTGGGGTGGCATCTGCAAGCCCTGTGCTGCCCTGCTGCACCACTCCACTTGCATTCTAAGTCCTGGATCGTTCTAAGAATTAATTCACGGATGCAGTGTTAGTTTTCTGGGGCTGCCCTAACAAAGTACCACAAACAGGACGCTTACAACAATAGGAATGCACTTCTGGAGGCCAGAAGTCCAGGATCTAGGTGTAGGCAGGCTGTGCTCCTCCTGAAGACTCTAGGAGAGGATCATTCCTGTCACTTATAGCTAGCTGCTGGTACCTCCAGGTATCCCTGAGCTTGTTGGCCACATCACCCCAATCTCTGCCTCCCTTGTCATGTGGCCATCTTCCTGTGTTTCTGTGTTTGCCATCTCCCTCTCCTTTCTCTTATAAGGATCCATCCTAATCCAAGGTCATCTCATCTTGAGATCCTTACCATGATGACATCTACAAAGACCCCATTTCCAGATAAGGTCACATTCTGAGGTTCCCAGTGAGCATGAATTTTGGGTCACCTAGGGATGCCCAGCCTTGTGGTAGCTGACCCATTCCAAAAAGACATGGAAAGTAGCACTTTTAGAAAGTAACGTTCATAAGGGTCTTTCAATTCTTTTCTTTTTTTCAATATGGTAAATTATATTCCTAGTCAAAAAAAATAAGGCTGGGTGGGTCTGAGTCTGCTGTGGATCAGTGTGGCCAGTCTTCAGGAATCAGAGCTAATAGAAGATTATAGCAGAGTGAGGACCCGCTGAGACCACTTGTCCACCTCTGGGACTGTCCATCAAATGTTTGCCCCCAGTGGTCTTTGAGAATATTGGTTGCTCCTTTACTTCTGTCTTTCAGATTATGCTTCTGGTCAGTGTTCCTCAGCAACTATCTGGAAACATGTTCCATATTTCATATTCATGAAACATATTCCCAGCTTCACCAAGCTGATAGGACACGGTGCAGCAGGATTCCTCATCACCTTGGCATCCAAACACATCTCTTTAAACTGTGTTTAACTTCCGCAAAAAGGAAACAGCAAAATTAGGTTTTCACCTAACACGATAATCCTTAAGTTGCACATCTAAGTGCAATTTCTGTGTCAATTATATTTAATGTTTAATAGCATATATATATATATATATATATATATATTTTTTTTTTTTTTTTT